>NW_020825272.1:0-43736 GCF_003286155.1 Drosophila erecta
CCATCCTAGTAGTTAATGTCAAAGAAATAGTGCCGCTGCTGGATAAACTAAATTACACAGCAGGGGTGTCCAGCTTCACCACAAAAGCGAAGACAGGAAACGACATACGGATTCAGGCCAGAGACATGGACGCCTACAAAAAAATAAAAAATATCCTGACATCGAGCGGCATCCCCTCTTACACAAACCAGACTAAGTCTGATAAAGGCTATCGAGTAGTAATAAGGCACCTCCACCACTCCACCCCCTGCCAATGGATTGTTGGCGAGCTTCAAAAGCTCGACTTCCAACCTACCCTCGTAAAGAATATGATAAACCCAGCAACAGGAGGCCCGATGAAAATATTCGAGGTGGAGATCCCCATGACCACCGCTGGCAGCCACGAAAAAATCCTCACTCTGAGGCAACTCGGGGGACAGCAAATCAAGGTGGAGCTAAAAAATAGGACAAGGGAGCCGTTCCAGTGTTTCAACTGCCAGGGTTTCAGGCACTCGAGAAACATCTGTACTAAGCCGCCAAGGTGCATGAAATGCTCTGGGCACCATTCGTCCAACCAATGCACCAAACCCAGATCTATCCCCGCATCCTGTATAAACTGCTCCGGCAAGCACATCAGCGCTTACAAAGGTTGTCCCGCCTTTAAGGCGGAAAAAAGAAAGTTGGCAGTCAATAACATTGACTCCAATAATATAAGGTTTATCGAGGACACAGGAAAAAACGCAAACGAACGACAGGTCCCCAAACCTCGAAAAAATCACCCACGCCTGCCCCACAGCAACGCCTTTACAAGATTATCCCCAGCAAATCCCCGCCAAGAACCCCCAAGGCGAGAATGGCGCAACCCATTCCACACTTACAACAAGGACACGCCAACCCACCAGCCCAGAATCTCCACACACGACATGGCTATCCAAAAAAGGCTAAATCGGTGGCGTAAAATCACCGATAAAGGAGATAAAAATGACAACCCAAACCCTCAGCTATCAAACAAGGGAAAAAACCCTGCTGCCAGACACTTGGCCAAATTCCAAAAGCGCCTAAAAAATGAAAGGAAAACGCAAGAAGCCCAGGACTCGCCGTACAAACGGACACCCCCCAGACAAGAAAGTCCACTAACAACCAGCCTATCTGCTAGAGCCTATCTGAAGCCGAGAACTATTGCAGAAGATACCCCCACCCCCACTGACGCGCAATCTAAAACCCAAGCAAGCCCTGCCAACGACTCAACCACAAATTTATTCAATCGAGTAAATAATATAGAAAAGAAAATAGACATGCTAATGGACACATTAGCCAAGCTCACGGAGGGCCCAAAATAAAAATAAACATCAAACAATACATAAATACAATCAAAAATTATTTAATAAAAATTACAAAACAGCTTAAATCAAAATACAAAGGAGGGGTATAAAATAAAATAAAATAAATAAATAAATAAAGCTAATCATCCTGACGAACGCAACTTCTGCTCCACCTCCACTTAATTGAGCATCTAAACTGCAGCAGACTGCTCCTTGCAACTAGACCTGAAAAACAAAGAAAACAAAAATCAACATACAACTCATAAAACACTAAATCTTTAATCCCCTACCTGCTGCCCCTGCTGCCATACAACCTCCAAAGTCCTTAATTATCTCGGACCTTCCTCATACGTTGCTGATATTGTACCCAGCGCACCATTGATCTGTTAGCTCTCGACCTGCAAAAATAAAACAAAATGAGATCGTGACCCAGAAAGTTAATTAAATACTCACCAAAAATAGCAGCCACCCATCCTGCAACCCCCCGCCCTGTTACCTGAAAAGAAAAGATAATAAATCAAAATCCAAATTAAGACACCTGCAAAATAAAGGGCGCCTTGCTGTAAACTGCCGCAGGACACTCTGGAGGGTGTTAAACCAACCCTGCAGCTGAGTCATGAGGCGACAACATAACCCTGACTACTGCCATGCAAATGCAGAAAGATCACTACTCACACCGAAAGTGGAGCTCCTGCTGCAGATATGTTCGCCGGGTCCTGCTCAATAATACCGCTGCATCCTGGCGACTGCATGCTGCAAAGGACCCACTCAGGCCGAGCTCCCTGCCACAGGACGGATATTTGAAAACCTAGGAAAAATATTCAAATTAGTAGCAAATTAATTGAAAAATAACAGCCACTTACCCAAGTCCAATATCACCCCCAGCTCCTGTTGACCTGAAAATAAAGAAAAATACTTAATTAAAATACTCACACTAAAATTGGAGCACCCACGACTACTGCCATGCAAACGCAGACATTTTACTACTCACACTGAAAGTGGAGCTCCTTCTGCAGATATGTTCCCCGGGCCCTGCTCGATCACATCGCTGCATCCTGGCGACAACATGCTGCAAAGGACCCACTTAGGCCGAGTTTCCTGCCACAGAACGGATATTTGAAAACCTAGAAAAAAAAAATATTAAAATTAGTAACAAATTAATTGAAAAATAACAACCACTTACCCAAGTCCAATATCACCTCTAGCTCCTGTTGACCTGAAAATAAAGAAAAATATTAAATTAAAATACTCACACTGAAATTGGAGCACCCACGACTACTGCCATGCAAATGCAGACATTTTACTACTCACACTGAAAGTGGAGCTCCTACTGCAGATGTGTTCGCCGGGCCCTGCTCGATCACACCGTTGCATCCTGGCGACTGCATGCTGCAAAGGACCCACTCAGGCCGAGTTCCCTGCCACAAGACGGATATTGTAAATCTAGAAAAAAAAATATTCAAATTAGGAGCAAATTAATTGAAAAATAACAGCCACTTACCCAAGTCCAATACCATCTCTAGCTCCTGTTGACCTGAAAATAAAGAAAAATATTAAAATTAAAACACTCACACTATAATTGGAGCACCCACTGCACGATCTGCTTGCTGGGCTCTGCTCGATTCGTCGTGGCATCCTGGCGACAGCTTCCTGCATGGGGTGCACCCAGGACGAAATGCTGAAATTAACAGACAACATTAAATCAAAATCTGCACATTGAAATTGTAGCACCTACCGCACGATCTGCTTGCTGGGCTCTGCTCGATCCGTCGTAGCATCCTGGCGACAGCTTCCTGCAGGGGGCACACCCAGGTCGCAATGCTGAAATTAACAGACACACATTAAATTAAAATACGCACATTGAAATTGAGCTCCTACCGCACGATCTGCTCGTCGGGCTCTGCTCGACTCGTCGCGGCATCCTGGCGACAGTTTCCTGCAAAGAGCTCACCCTGAACGCACTCTCTGCCATGACGAGGACTGAAAGATAAGGAAAAAACAACTCAAATCAGTCAACAATTAACTAAATACATATTAGTCACTTACCTAATCCCAAACTCATCCTTTCCACGACTTTGGACGATGCGACGACTACTTTCCTATGTATTGACACAGCCTGCTAAAAAAGAAAGAAATATTAAAACAAGCAAAACACCTGCAAATAATATTATATATATTTATATACTCACCCAATTTTGTATGAATGTATTTCATATCCTGTCGACGAGACGGCCACGACAATCTATTCCTGGCCCGGTGGCTCCAAGCAACTGCTCCAGCAGCGGCGCCCACTCAATGCAGCGGCTCAGAGGCGCCCAGATGACTCACTGTGGGGAGACGTTTCCCCACCCACAGGAACCGCCAGAGGCACCGACGACCCTCAGGTTGCTGGAGGCGGCAACCCACGGCAAGGAACCGGGCCATCCAGCGCTGCTGAGACGACCCACGACCTCGGAACCAGGGCCCCGAGGCTCCAAGAAGCCACTTCAGGCGAAGTGGAACTGGACGCGGAACCCCGGACTTACCCAAGGACTGACGGATGCGTGGGAAGCAGCTGTTTTCTTCCGGCGATGACCCAGGAATCCACCAGCGACACGGCGCTCCCGTCCTTCAGGCGGGGGTACCTGAAATTATAAAGAAAAACACAATTGTTAAATCTCTGTAAATGTTTTGCAAAATTCAAAATGTATACAAACAACAAACACATGTTAAAGTTACCAACTCTTGCCAATGTACAAAGAAAATACTAACCTAGTATACTTACCTTTTACTAACATTATTGTCCATTTCCAAAACTCACCTCCACAATGTTAAACTCAAAAATGTAAATTCTTGTACCTATATATTGCATATCCATGTAATCAAAGGCAAATAAATTGTGGAAACGGTTCAGAATATTTCTGATTCTGCTCCGTCCCTCCACCATGCAAAGTAAAAAAGCTATCGCCTTCCCCGATAGCGCTGGGTCGTCGCACTTCACGACCGCTGACCATGTCTCGCGAACCTTCGCAGTCCGCGGGGCATCAATGGGTGCTGCCTGAAGCATCTGAGGAGGGTTGGCCGCCGTAGTCATCGACGGGGTCGGTGGCGGTGGCATAGCCAGCCGCGTCTCCAGCTCTCCACACCTGAGCATCAACGCCATAACCAGCTCGTCGTAACGGCTGATAGCCAAGGTGAGCTCGTCCGTGTTCACCCCTCCTAGGCTGCGAAAACTGCTGCGCACCATACCCCTCCTAGCTAGGGTCATCAGAGGATTCCTTTAGGGAACCCGGAAAGGTAGGTCAAGTGGATGGTTTCTTCGGAGTCTTCTGCGCTGTAGGCTGTTGTCCAGGAGGTTGACAGCAAGTTGGTTCTGGTGGTTCTCCAGCTTCTCCAGGTGCCTCCTGCTGGCTTTCCTGGATTCCTCGGCGACACTTTGCATTTTGAGGTCCCTTTTGATTGTCGTGTTCCTCACGTAGTAAGGACAGTTGAGGATAAATCTTAGAATGCGGCATTCTGCTCTCTGTAGTCTTTTGATATTTGTATGGGAGGCAGTGCCCCACAGCTCGATGCCGTATGTCCAAGCCGGCTTTATGATGGCTTTGTAGAGCAGTAGTTTGTATCTAGTGGGTAGCGTGCTTCGTCTGCCCAGGAGCCATGTCATGGAGCGGCATTTGTGCCTTATGAGTTTTACTTTATCCCCTATGTGGTCCTTCCATGTGAGACGCTTGTCCAGGGTTAGTCCCAGGTACTTGGCCCTCGCATTGGACGGTATGTGGGTGCCGTTGATGTGGACGGGTGGACAGTTGCCTGGTCTGAGTGTAAACGTGACGTAGGTGGATTTGTCAGCGTTTATGGTGATGTTCCACCTTTTCAGCCAGGACTGTATCGTGTCCAGCTCGTGTTGCAGCCCTTGCGCTGCCAGGGTAGGGGTTGCGTCAGAGCACAGGAGCGCTGTGTCGTCCGCGTAGGTGCATGTCAATATTCTATTGTCTTCAGATACTGGCATATCTGAGGTGAATATGTTGTACAGCACAGGACCGAGTACGCTGCCCTGAGGTACTCCGGCTCTCACCACGTGTTGGGGTGATTTGGAGTTACTGCTCCTCACGTAAAACCTCCTCTCTTCGACGTATGCCTTGAGGAACATGTAGTATGGGGTCGGTAACTGTTGCTTCAGCTTAAATAGCAGGCCGAGGTGCCACACCCTGTCGAAAGCCTGCCTCACATCGAGAAAGACTGCTGCGCAATATTTCTTGTTTTCGAAGGCATCCAAGACCCTGGAGACGACCCGGTGGCACTGCTGAATGGCGCCATGTCCTTGCCTAAAACCGAACTGGTGGTCAGGAATGATCCTCTTTTCCTCCAGAATGGTCAGCAACCTCTTGAGGAACAGCTTCTCCAGGATTTTTGACAGGATGGTGAGTAGACTGATCGGCCTGTATGAGCCTAGCTCGGCTTCTGGCTTGCCCGGCTTGTGTATGAGGATAACCTCAGCGCACTTCCACTGAGAAGGAAAGTGTCCCAGTCTTAAGCATTGGTTCATCAGAGCCTTCAGGAACTCTATGCAGTTCGCTGGGAGTAGCTTGAGGGCAGCTGCGTCGATTTGGTCGTGGCCAGGAGATTTGGTGAGCTTCAAGCACGAGATCTCATTCAGAATCTCCTGACTACCTATCTCTGCGATAGGCAGGTCCATCGGGCAGGCTGCGTCAACGAACTGCTTCGTCTCTTCAACGTCTTCGTCATCACATAGGGCGAATGGCTGAAAACTGGTTTCCAGATGGTCAGCAAACGCATCCGCTTTCTCTTGGCTTGACCGGCACCATACGACTGCAGCTGTTTTGACAGGTGGCACCCTCCGCGCAGGCCTCTTCAGGTATTTGGTGGCGTTCCAGATGTTGTGCTCAGCATTGCCAGGCTCCAGTTCTACTAGGTACTCCTCGAGCGCCTTGCTTCTCGAGTCATGAAGCATCTGTTTGAGCTGCTTGCAGGCTCTGTTGTAGGCCCTCTTGTCAGACGGTGTTCTGCTAGTCTGCCAGACTCTCCTCAGCCTCCTTTTCTCCGATACCATAGACGCCAGTTCAGTCGACCATAGATGGTTGTCCCTGCGGGCCACTTGGAGTCTCCCACTGTTGGTAGGAGGTGTGGGTGTGGCCAACCTTGCCGCCTGCTGGATTTTGCAGGAGGCTAGCAACGGCTTCGTCTATGTCTCCTCCAGTGCTGATAGCCGGATGTGGGTCAACGTTTTCTTCAAGCCAGCTTTTAAACACAGTTATGTCGGTATTTCGCCTGATCAGTTTGGTGCCTCTGGGGGTACTTAGGAAGGAGGTCCTAAGTAGTATCCTGACCATGCTGTGGTCAGAGCACAGCTCGTAGCACCCAACTGTAGATACTTTCGCCGGGTCGATGCCTCTACTGATGCCTAGATCAAGGAGGTCCGGTATTTTGTTAGGGTCACTGGGCCAGTATGTCGGCTCACCCGTTGTGTGCAGATTGCAGCCCAACTCTCTGACGCACCTAAGCAGAGTGCTGCCCTTGGGGTTGACAATCCTGGAGCCCCACCATGTGTGCTTGGCATTAAAGTCTCCGCCAATAAGAAATTTGGGACCCAAGTTTTTCAGCTGCAGTGACAACTCGGGATGCTTGCCGGGCAAGCACTCCCCCTTGCTGAGGAGCGAGATCTACCTAAAATCTCTACTGTTCTATGGGTCACAGCACCCGAGTGTTGCGCAACCCGCGCCGTTACTCAAACGTCGAGCATGAAGGCTCTACCCGCGATATGGGTACCAACCACAGCCACCACGATACTCCCACAAGGGGGCCAACCTCAATGAGCAGTCTTGGAACTGCTCAACCCGTGGTACCGAAAATTAGAGGCTCGGTCGGCCTCACTCTTTGGCTCCGACAAGCACGGGCGGAGTGACCTATTGCCGCATTAGTCGCCTCCTACGACAAGCTGCGGCAAGCTGTGGCAGTATTCTCGCCCGCTAACCACACGGCGATGCGTCAGGCTATGTGCCCCTTCTTCTGCGGAACACCAACTCAGCGAACACAGCCAGCCGTTGGGTTCTCTCCCGATCCTCCAGGATTCTTTCAAATGTCCAGTCCTCGCCAACGCGCTGCACTCCAAGTCCATCGAGGTCTCCCCCCCTAAATCTGCATATAGGGGGCAGGCGCACAACACGTGCACCCAATCCTCGTATGGATCACCACATGCGCAAGCAGTAGTATCGCTGAGGGCTCTCCCATGCAGAAATGCGTTGAACGTCCCGTGCCCAGTGAGCAAGAAAGACGCCATCATCGAGAAACCAAAATTTGGATCCCGATAGACAAGGGTGACGTCCGGGATGAACCTGTGCGTCACCCATCCTGGTTCGCTGTCGTCATCCCATCTGCTTTGCCAACTTAATAGCAAGCATTCCTCTAGGCGAATCTCTTTTTGCTCACGGCTTAGACGCGCAATGTCCTCGCCATAGAGCCAGTCGTTCTCCTCCAGCGGGTATCCACGCTTCAGCTTGTATTTGACCGCTAATTTCTTAGCGGCCAAGTCAAGCGGGGGGGCTCCAGCAAGAACCTGCAGTGCCGCGGTGGACACTGTTCGGCATACCGATAGACATCCAAGCAGGATCAGTCTATGGCAGGAGGACAGTCGCCTCCTGGCAGCTACCTGTGCGGCGGTGTCATACCATACCGAGGCACCAAACAGCACACAAGGTGCCATGAGTCCCGCATATATGGTCCGCCTGGCTCGAGGACTGAAGCCCCAGTCGACTCGTAGCACACGCGCCAATGCTCCAACGACTCCGGTCATCCGCTGGCGAAGCGAAGCTATATGCGTGAGGAATTTCATTCCTTCACTGACCGTGATGCCAAGGTACCGATAGCTACGCACATACGGCAGGTTCGCTCCAGCGAATCTTACCGTGGGCGCACGTCTCAAGGCACCTTTGAGCTGCATTATTACCGTCTTGCTGGTCGAAACGTCAACGCCTATTTCCGCTCCCCACGTTTCAACGATGGACATCAGTTGCGCTCCTTTTTCCTCTAGCACGGCTCGGGAATTTCCCTCGATGAGAAGAAGCAGGTCATCCGCGTATGCACTTAGCAGGCAATACGGCTCGAGGCGCTGAAGCAGTACATCCATCAGCATGTCCCAAATAAATGGGCCGCTGATTGACCCCTGCGGGCAACCTCTAGTTACCGGCACATTCACTGCACCGGAACTGCTTCGGATTACTGCTCTTCGGCCGGCAAAAAAGCTCTGCCACAAGCTTATTTCCCGGCATCCCAAGTCGGCTAGTCGGCGCAGTACAGCACTCCATTCGACGTTGTCAAATGCTCCTTTAAAGTCCACGAATGTGCCGAGCACGTGCTCTTCACGTGTCTCCAAGCATCCTCCACACAACGTCCTAGGCGAAAACCGAACTGCCATCTGCAGTCTTCCGGAAGAACTTCTCTTACACGATTCACCATGATTGCCTTAAGCACCTTGCCAAGAACTGGCAGTAAGCAAATTCCCCTATATGAGGAGGGCTCACACTTGTCCTTTTCGGGTCCCTTGAGTAGCGCCACTACTCGTGGGCACTTCCACTCGCTGGGAAAATATCCCGATCGGATGCATCGGGAGTACAACGCTGCCAGGTGCTGAGGTACGGCGCGCCAGACTGCCTTACAAATAGTGCCATTGATGCCGTCCAAGCCAGGCGAACGCCTGCTCTTCAGTCGGGCAACACAGACATCAATCTCGAGTGTTTCAAGGGCCGGGGGGCCTTCCTCCACGATGGCAGTCGGTGCTTCGGACTCCGCAACTGGGAAAAAGTTGCGAAGGAGCACTCGTGCACAATCACCCCAATCAGTGATCAGCTCGCCATTCACGCGGAGGCACCCAATCTCCGTGCACTTTCTTCGACCTCGGCAAAATTTGTAGACGCGCCCCCATGGATCATCGGCATGATCTCCCACGAAGCGTTTCCAATCGTCCATTTTCGCCCTCCCAATGAGCCTTTTGTAGTTGGCTGAGGTCCGTCTCAGCTCGACTACTAAAGGCTCTGCAGCAACATCGTCATCACGATGCCGTGCATCCTGGAGTCGGCGACGAAGTCTCCGAACTTCGCGCCTCGCAGCGCTCAGGTCGGCAGTCCACCAACGTGCTCTCCTGCTGGGCGATCTAGGCGATTTTCTACCCAACGCAATATCGCACACATCATGCACTATACTGCGCAGGGTGGAAACCTGCTGGTCCAACGGCGACTCAGAGAAGCTTCCCGGAAGTTCGGCTGTTCTACTCACCATCTCCTCCTCGAACAATCGCCAACGTGCATTGGAGAGGTTCCAGGACGGCACAGGAGCTATGCTCTCAACTGCGCTCGTGGAGGTTGTTTCGGCCACAACAGTAATGATGTTCTGGTCACTCAACTCCCACTCGTCCACTCTCCACTCATATGTGGCCCACATAGATGCTGCCTCGTTGACGATTGTCACTTCGATATCACTACGAGCTCTGTAGTTATCGAACGTGTACACCTCTGTTGGTTGGTTTAGAGCGACGGCTCTTGCCTCCAGCATCCACTCAGACAGCAGCTCACCCCGACTGTAGTTAGCTTGCCCCTCGGCATGCCGAGAGAGTTTGGCAAACCACATGGGGGACACTGCATTCGCGTCGAGGCCCAGGATTGCGGGGGTTCTGCTAGCCTGTAGCAGGATCGCATCCATGTACCGAAGGTACGGTTCCAAAGGTGCATCGAATTGGCAGTATGCTGAACAAAGGAAGATTGAGCCAAAACTCCCTTTTACTACCAGACATACGCCATACTCTGTGGTGAGGGTCTCCACTGGCATACAGATGGCATCCTGCTGATCTACTAGGATGGCTGCCTTCCCTCGCCGGTCAGTGTAAATCCTCATTCCTTGAGGCAGCACATCCATCCCGTCGCTGCTGAGGTACGGCTCCTGCACCAGTGCGAACATTGAGCTTGAACTCCTGAGTCGGACACCAAGCTCTATGGTCGCAGCTCGCCCTCGGCCACAGTTCGCTTGGATGAAGCTAAACATTAATGTCTAGCTTGCACCCTCGCTAGCACCGCGCCATATATTGGGCAAGCGCTCGAGAGCATATGATGTCCCGAGGGTCGCCCTCTATGCCGGCAATTTCGGCAGTCCACCGGGTTCTGGCACCTTGCCGCGTTGTGGCCCTGCTGCCCGCACTGGCGGCAGACGTTGTCCTTCTGACGGCACTCGCTGATCTTGTGGTCGAAGCCCACGCATCTGTGACAGGCATAGGTGCGGACCTGCGATCGGCATCGGAACGAGAACCACTTGATGTACACCCGACCCACATCAAGCTTCGCCATCGCTCCATCATCGACTTCCAGCGTCACATTGACAGTGGCGCCGTCAGTCACCGACCACGCCTTAGTCAACAGGTGCACCGACTTCTTAAATTGCGATGCCGTCATCGTGTCATCGAAGTTGTTTTCCCGCAGTTCCGTCATGAATTCCTCCGGGCTGATGGCCGTGTCCACGTCGTAAACGACTACCTTCGGCTTCTCAGCAGCATTCCTCGTAACATTTAGTCCCACTTCGGCGAATCTCTTCGATGACACCACCTTCTGCAGCTCTCCGACTGAGGGTGTGCGGATAATTGCTCCATCGCCTCTCCGGAGTTCACGCACCTCGTGAACCCTGACTCCGAGGGAGGGTGCAACCATATTTCGCACCTTCTCAGCTATCGCCTTCCCCGATAGCGCTGGGTCGTCGCACTTCACGACCGCTGACCATGTCTCGCGAACCTTCGCAGTCCGCGGGGCATCAATGGGTGCTGCCTGAAGCATCTGAGGAGGGTTGGCCGCCGTAGTCATCGACGGGGTCGGTGGCGGTGGCATAGCCAGCCGCGTCTCCAGCTCTCCACACCTGAGCATCAACGCCATAACCAGCTCGTCGTAACGGCTGATAGCCAAGGTGAGCTCGTCCGTGTTCACCCCTCCTAGGCTGCGAAAACTGCTGCGCACCATACCCCTCCTAGCTAGGGTCATCAGAGGATTCCTTTAGGGAACCCGGAAAGGTAGGTCAAGTGGATGGTTTCTTCGGAGTCTTCTGCGCTGTAGGCTGTTGTCCAGGAGGTTGACAGCAAGTTGGTTCTGGTGGTTCTCCAGCTTCTCCAGGTGCCTCCTGCTGGCTTTCCTGGATTCCTCGGCGACACTTTGCATTTTGAGGTCCCTTTTGATTGTCGTGTTCCTCACGTAGTAAGGACAGTTGAGGATAAATCTTAGAATGCGGCATTCTGCTCTCTGTAGTCTTTTGATATTTGTATGGGAGGCAGTGCCCCACAGCTCGATGCCGTATGTCCAAGCCGGCTTTATGATGGCTTTGTAGAGCAGTAGTTTGTATCTAGTGGGTAGCGTGCTTCGTCTGCCCAGGAGCCATGTCATGGAGCGGCATTTGTGCCTTATGAGTTTTACTTTATCCCCTATGTGGTCCTTCCATGTGAGACGCTTGTCCAGGGTTAGTCCCAGGTACTTGGCCCTCGCATTGGACGGTATGTGGGTGCCGTTGATGTGGACGGGTGGACAGTTGCCTGGTCTGAGTGTAAACGTGACGTAGGTGGATTTGTCAGCGTTTATGGTGATGTTCCACCTTTTCAGCCAGGACTGTATCGTGTCCAGCTCGTGTTGCAGCCCTTGCGCTGCCAGGGTAGGGGTTGCGTCAGAGCACAGGAGCGCTGTGTCGTCCGCGTAGGTGCATGTCAATATTCTATTGTCTTCAGATACTGGCATATCTGAGGTGAATATGTTGTACAGCACAGGACCGAGTACGCTGCCCTGAGGTACTCCGGCTCTCACCACGTGTTGGGGTGATTTGGAGTTACTGCTCCTCACGTAAAACCTCCTCTCTTCGACGTATGCCTTGAGGAACATGTAGTATGGGGTCGGTAACTGTTGCTTCAGCTTAAATAGCAGGCCGAGGTGCCACACCCTGTCGAAAGCCTGCCTCACATCGAGAAAGACTGCTGCGCAATATTTCTTGTTTTCGAAGGCATCCAAGACCCTGGAGACGACCCGGTGGCACTGCTGAATGGCGCCATGTCCTTGCCTAAAACCGAACTGGTGGTCAGGAATGATCCTCTTTTCCTCCAGAATGGTCAGCAACCTCTTGAGGAACAGCTTCTCCAGGATTTTTGACAGGATGGTGAGTAGACTGATCGGCCTGTATGAGCCTAGCTCGGCTTCTGGCTTGCCCGGCTTGTGTATGAGGATAACCTCAGCGCACTTCCACTGAGAAGGAAAGTGTCCCAGTCTTAAGCATTGGTTCATCAGAGCCTTCAGGAACTCTATGCAGTTCGCTGGGAGTAGCTTGAGGGCAGCTGCGTCGATTTGGTCGTGGCCAGGAGATTTGGTGAGCTTCAAGCACGAGATCTCATTCAGAATCTCCTGACTACCTATCTCTGCGATAGGCAGGTCCATCGGGCAGGCTGCGTCAACGAACTGCTTCGTCTCTTCAACGTCTTCGTCATCACATAGGGCGAATGGCTGAAAACTGGTTTCCAGATGGTCAGCAAACGCATCCGCTTTCTCTTGGCTTGACCGGCACCATACGACTGCAGCTGTTTTGACAGGTGGCACCCTCCGCGCAGGCCTCTTCAGGTATTTGGTGGCGTTCCAGATGTTGTGCTCAGCATTGCCAGGCTCCAGTTCTACTAGGTACTCCTCGAGCGCCTTGCTTCTCGAGTCATGAAGCATCTGTTTGAGCTGCTTGCAGGCTCTGTTGTAGGCCCTCTTGTCAGACGGTGTTCTGCTAGTCTGCCAGACTCTCCTCAGCCTCCTTTTCTCCGATACCATAGACGCCAGTTCAGTCGACCATAGATGGTTGTCCCTGCGGGCCACTTGGAGTCTCCCACTGTTGGTAGGAGGTGTGGGTGTGGCCAACCTTGCCGCCTGCTGGATTTTGCAGGAGGCTAGCAACGGCTTCGTCTATGTCTCCTCCAGTGCTGATAGCCGGATGTGGGTCAACGTTTTCTTCAAGCCAGCTTTTAAACACAGTTATGTCGGTATTTCGCCTGATCAGTTTGGTGCCTCTGGGGGTACTTAGGAAGGAGGTCCTAAGTAGTATCCTGACCATGCTGTGGTCAGAGCACAGCTCGTAGCACCCAACTGTAGATACTTTCGCCGGGTCGATGCCTCTACTGATGCCTAGATCAAGGAGGTCCGGTATTTTGTTAGGGTCACTGGGCCAGTATGTCGGCTCACCCGTTGTGTGCAGATTGCAGCCCAACTCTCTGACGCACCTAAGCAGAGTGCTGCCCTTGGGGTTGACAATCCTGGAGCCCCACCATGTGTGCTTGGCATTAAAGTCTCCGCCAATAAGAAATTTGGGACCCAAGTTTTTCAGCTGCAGTGACAACTCGGGATGCTTGCCGGGCAAGCACTCCCCCTTGCTGAGGAGCGAGATCTACCTAAAATCTCTACTGTTCTATGGGTCACAGCACCCGAGTGTTGCGCAACCCGCGCCGTTACTCAAACGTCGAGCATGAAGGCTCTACCCGCGATATGGGTACCAACCACAGCCACCACGATACTCCCACAAGGGGGCCAACCTCAATGAGCAGTCTTGGAACTGCTCAACCCGTGGTACCGAAAATTAGAGGCTCGGTCGGCCTCACTCTTTGGCTCCGACAAGCACGGGCGGAGTGACCTATTGCCGCATTAGTCGCCTCCTACGACAAGCTGCGGCAAGCTGTGGCAGTATTCTCGCCCGCTAACCACACGGCGATGCGTCAGGCTATGTGCCCCTTCTTCTGCGGAACACCAACTCAGCGAACACAGCCAGCCGTTGGGTTCTCTCCCGATCCTCCAGGATTCTTTCAAATGTCCAGTCCTCGCCAACGCGCTGCACTCCAAGTCCATCGAGGTCTCCCCCCCTAAATCTGCATATAGGGGGCAGGCGCACAACACGTGCACCCAATCCTCGTATGGATCACCACATGCGCAAGCAGTAGTATCGCTGAGGGCTCTCCCATGCAGAAATGCGTTGAACGTCCCGTGCCCAGTGAGCAAGAAAGACGCCATCATCGAGAAACCAAAATTTGGATCCCGATAGACAAGGGTGACGTCCGGGATGAACCTGTGCGTCACCCATCCTGGTTCGCTGTCGTCATCCCATCTGCTTTGCCAACTTAATAGCAAGCATTCCTCTAGGCGAATCTCTTTTTGCTCACGGCTTAGACGCGCAATGTCCTCGCCATAGAGCCAGTCGTTCTCCTCCAGCGGGTATCCACGCTTCAGCTTGTATTTGACCGCTAATTTCTTAGCGGCCAAGTCAAGCGGGGGGGCTCCAGCAAGAACCTGCAGTGCCGCGGTGGACACTGTTCGGCATACCGATAGACATCCAAGCAGGATCAGTCTATGGCAGGAGGACAGTCGCCTCCTGGCAGCTACCTGTGCGGCGGTGTCATACCATACCGAGGCACCAAACAGCACACAAGGTGCCATGAGTCCCGCATATATGGTCCGCCTGGCTCGAGGACTGAAGCCCCAGTCGACTCGTAGCACACGCGCCAATGCTCCAACGACTCCGGTCATCCGCTGGCGAAGCGAAGCTATATGCGTGAGGAATTTCATTCCTTCACTGACCGTGATGCCAAGGTACCGATAGCTACGCACATACGGCAGGTTCGCTCCAGCGAATCTTACCGTGGGCGCACGTCTCAAGGCACCTTTGAGCTGCATTATTACCGTCTTGCTGGTCGAAACGTCAACGCCTATTTCCGCTCCCCACGTTTCAACGATGGACATCAGTTGCGCTCCTTTTTCCTCTAGCACGGCTCGGGAATTTCCCTCGATGAGAAGAAGCAGGTCATCCGCGTATGCACTTAGCAGGCAATACGGCTCGAGGCGCTGAAGCAGTACATCCATCAGCATGTCCCAAATAAATGGGCCGCTGATTGACCCCTGCGGGCAACCTCTAGTTACCGGCACATTCACTGCACCGGAACTGCTTCGGATTACTGCTCTTCGGCCGGCAAAAAAGCTCTGCCACAAGCTTATTTCCCGGCATCCCAAGTCGGCTAGTCGGCGCAGTACAGCACTCCATTCGACGTTGTCAAATGCTCCTTTAAAGTCCACGAATGTGCCGAGCACGTGCTCTTCACGTGTCTCCAAGCATCCTCCACACAACGTCCTTGGCGAAAACCGAACTGCCATCTGCAGTCTTCCGGAAGAACTTCTCTTACACGATTCACCATGATTGCCTTAAGCACCTTGCCAAGAACTGGCAGTAAGCAAATTCCCCTATATGAGGAGGGCTCACACTTGTCCTTTTCGGGTCCCTTGAGTAGCGCCACTACTCGTGGGCACTTCCACTCGCTGGGAAAATATCCCGATCGGATGCATCGGGAGTACAACGCTGCCAGGTGCTGAGGTACGGCGCGCCAGACTGCCTTACAAATAGTGCCATTGATGCCGTCCAAGCCAGGCGAACGCCTGCTCTTCAGTCGGGCAACACAGACATCAATCTCGAGTGTTTCAAGGGCCGGGGGGCCTTCCTCCACGATGGCAGTCGGTGCTTCGGACTCCGCAACTGGGAAAAAGTTGCGAAGGAGCACTCGTGCACAATCACCCCAATCAGTGATCAGCTCGCCATTCACGCGGAGGCACCCAATCTCCGTGCACTTTCTTCGACCTCGGCAAAATTTGTAGACGCGCCCCCATGGATCATCGGCATGATCTCCCACGAAGCGTTTCCAATCGTCCATTTTCGCCCTCCCAATGAGCCTTTTGTAGTTGGCTGAGGTCCGTCTCAGCTCGACTACTAAAGGCTCTGCAGCAACATCGTCATCACGATGCCGTGCATCCTGGAGTCGGCGACGAAGTCTCCGAACTTCGCGCCTCGCAGCGCTCAGGTCGGCAGTCCACCAACGTGCTCTCCTGCTGGGCGATCTAGGCGATTTTCTACCCAACGCAATATCGCACACATCATGCACTATACTGCGCAGGGTGGAAACCTGCTGGTCCAACGGCGACTCAGAGAAGCTTCCCGGAAGTTCGGCTGTTCTACTCACCATCTCCTCCTCGAACAATCGCCAACGTGCATTGGAGAGGTTCCAGGACGGCACAGGAGCTATGCTCTCAACTGCGCTCGTGGAGGTTGTTTCGGCCACAACAGTAATGATGTTCTGGTCACTCAACTCCCACTCGTCCACTCTCCACTCATATGTGGCCCACATAGATGCTGCCTCGTTGACGATTGTCACTTCGATATCACTACGAGCTCTGTAGTTATCGAACGTGTACACCTCTGTTGGTTGGTTTAGAGCGACGGCTCTTGCCTCCAGCATCCACTCAGACAGCAGCTCACCCCGACTGTAGTTAGCTTGCCCCTCGGCATGCCGAGAGAGTTTGGCAAACCACATGGGGGACACTGCATTCGCGTCGAGGCCCAGGATTGCGGGGGTTCTGCTAGCCTGTAGCAGGATCGCATCCATGTACCGAAGGTACGGTTCCAAAGGTGCATCGAATTGGCAGTATGCTGAACAAAGGAAGATTGAGCCAAAACTCCCTTTTACTACCAGACATACGCCATACTCTGTGGTGAGGGTCTCCACTGGCATACAGATGGCATCCTGCTGATCTACTACGATGGCTGCCTTCCCTCGCCGGTCAGTGTAAATCCTCATTCCTTGAGGCAGCACATCCATCCCGTCGCTGCTGAGGTACGGCTCCTGCACCAGTGCGAACATTGAGCTTGAACTCCTGAGTCGGACACCAAGCTCTATGGTCGCAGCTCGCCCTCGGCCACAGTTCGCTTGGATGAAGCTAAACATTAATGTCTAGCTTGCACCCTCGCTAGCACCGCGCCATATATTGGGCAAGCGCTCGAGAGCATATGATGTCCCGAGGGTCGCCCTCTATGCCGGCAATTTCGGCAGTCCACCGGGTTCTGGCACCTTGCCGCGTTGTGGCCCTGCTGCCCGCACTGGCGGCAGACGTTGTCCTTCTGACGGCACTCGCTGATCTTGTGGTCGAAGCCCACGCATCTGTGACAGGCATAGGTGCGGACCTGCGATCGGCATCGGAACGAGAACCACTTGATGTACACCCGACCCACATCAAGCTTCGCCATCGCTCCATCATCGACTTCCAGCGTCACATTGACAGTGGCGCCGTCAGTCACCGACCACGCCTTAGTCAACAGGTGCACCGACTTCTTAAATTGCGATGCCGTCATCGTGTCATCGAAGTTGTTTTCCCGCAGTTCCGTCATGAATTCCTCCGGGCTGATGGCCGTGTCCACGTCGTAAACGACTACCTTCGGCTTCTCAGCAGCATTCCTCGTAACATTTAGTCCCACTTCGGCGAATCTCTTCGATGACACCACCTTCTGCAGCTCTCCGAC
The DNA here is from genome assembly GCF_003286155.1 of Drosophila erecta. Taxonomy (NCBI): domain Eukaryota; kingdom Metazoa; phylum Arthropoda; class Insecta; order Diptera; family Drosophilidae; genus Drosophila; species Drosophila erecta. Next base: position 17,667 of record NW_020825272.1, read on the forward strand.
TGAGGGTGTGCGGATAATTGCTCCATCGCCTCTCCGGAGTTCACGCACCTCGTGAACCCTGACTCCGAGGGAGGGTGCAACCATATTTCGCACCTTCTCAGCTATCGCCTTCCCCGATAGCGCTGGGTCGTCGCACTTCACGACCGCTGACCATGTCTCGCGAACCTTCGCAGTCCGCGGGGCATCAATGGGTGCTGCCTGAAGCATCTGAGGAGGGTTGGCCGCCGTAGTCATCGACGGGGTCGGTGGCGGTGGCATAGCCAGCCGCGTCTCCAGCTCTCCACACCTGAGCATCAACGCCATAACCAGCTCGTCGTAACGGCTGATAGCCAAGGTGAGCTCGTCCGTGTTCACCCCTCCTAGGCTGCGAAAACTGCTGCGCACCATACCCCTCCTAGCTAGGGTCATCAGAGGATTCCTTTAGGGAACCCGGAAAGGTAGGTCAAGTGGATGGTTTCTTCGGAGTCTTCTGCGCTGTAGGCTGTTGTCCAGGAGGTTGACAGCAAGTTGGTTCTGGTGGTTCTCCAGCTTCTCCAGGTGCCTCCTGCTGGCTTTCCTGGATTCCTCGGCGACACTTTGCATTTTGAGGTCCCTTTTGATTGTCGTGTTCCTCACGTAGTAAGGACAGTTGAGGATAAATCTTAGAATGCGGCATTCTGCTCTCTGTAGTCTTTTGATATTTGTATGGGAGGCAGTGCCCCACAGCTCGATGCCGTATGTCCAAGCCGGCTTTATGATGGCTTTGTAGAGCAGTAGTTTGTATCTAGTGGGTAGCGTGCTTCGTCTGCCCAGGAGCCATGTCATGGAGCGGCATTTGTGCCTTATGAGTTTTACTTTATCCCCTATGTGGTCCTTCCATGTGAGACGCTTGTCCAGGGTTAGTCCCAGGTACTTGGCCCTCGCATTGGACGGTATGTGGGTGCCGTTGATGTGGACGGGTGGACAGTTGCCTGGTCTGAGTGTAAACGTGACGTAGGTGGATTTGTCAGCGTTTATGGTGATGTTCCACCTTTTCAGCCAGGACTGTATCGTGTCCAGCTCGTGTTGCAGCCCTTGCGCTGCCAGGGTAGGGGTTGCGTCAGAGCACAGGAGCGCTGTGTCGTCCGCGTAGGTGCATGTCAATATTCTATTGTCTGAGGTGAATATGTTGTACAGCACAGGACCGAGTACGCTGCCCTGAGGTACTCCGGCTCTCACCACGTGTTGGGGTGATTTGGAGTTACTGCTCCTCACGTAAAACCTCCTCTCTTCGACGTATGCCTTGAGGAACATGTAGTATGGGGTCGGTAACTGTTGCTTCAGCTTAAATAGCAGGCCGAGGTGCCACACCCTGTCGAAAGCCTGCCTCACATCGAGAAAGACTGCTGCGCAATATTTCTTGTTTTCGAAGGCATCCAAGACCCTGGAGACGACCCGGTGGCACTGCTGAATGGCGCCATGTCCTTGCCTAAAACCGAACTGGTGGTCAGGAATGATCCTCTTTTCCTCCAGAATGGTCAGCAACCTCTTGAGGAACAGCTTCTCCAGGATTTTTGACAGGATGGTGAGTAGACTGATCGGCCTGTATGAGCCTAGCTCGGCTTCTGGCTTGCCCGGCTTGTGTATGAGGATAACCTCAGCGCACTTCCACTGAGAAGGAAAGTGTCCCAGTCTTAAGCATTGGTTCATCAGAGCCTTCAGGAACTCTATGCAGTTCGCTGGGAGTAGCTTGAGGGCAGCTGCGTCGATTTGGTCGTGGCCAGGAGATTTGGTGAGCTTCAAGCACGAGATCTCATTCAGAATCTCCTGACTACCTATCTCTGCGATAGGCAGGTCCATCGGGCAGGCTGCGTCAACGAACTGCTTCGTCTCTTCAACGTCTTCGTCATCACATAGGGCGAATGGCTGAAAACTGGTTTCCAGATGGTCAGCAAACGCATCCGCTTTCTCTTGGCTTGACCGGCACCATACGACTGCAGCTGTTTTGACAGGTGGCACCCTCCGCGCAGGCCTCTTCAGGTATTTGGTGGCGTTCCAGATGTTGTGCTCAGCATTGCCAGGCTCCAGTTCTACTAGGTACTCCTCGAGCGCCTTGCTTCTCGAGTCATGAAGCATCTGTTTGAGCTGCTTGCAGGCTCTGTTGTAGGCCCTCTTGTCAGACGGTGTTCTGCTAGTCTGCCAGACTCTCCTCAGCCTCCTTTTCTCCGATACCATAGACGCCAGTTCAGTCGACCATAGATGGTTGTCCCTGCGGGCCACTTGGAGTCTCCCACTGTTGGTAGGAGGTGTGGGTGTGGCCAACCTTGCCGCCTGCTGGATTTTGCAGGAGGCTAGCAACGGCTTCGTCTATGTCTCCTCCAGTGCTGATAGCCGGATGTGGGTCAACGTTTTCTTCAAGCCAGCTTTTAAACACAGTTATGTCGGTATTTCGCCTGATCAGTTTGGTGCCTCTGGGGGTACTTAGGAAGGAGGTCCTAAGTAGTATCCTGACCATGCTGTGGTCAGAGCACAGCTCGTAGCACCCAACTGTAGATACTTTCGCCGGGTCGATGCCTCTACTGATGCCTAGATCAAGGAGGTCCGGTATTTTGTTAGGGTCACTGGGCCAGTATGTCGGCTCACCCGTTGTGTGCAGATTGCAGCCCAACTCTCTGACGCACCTAAGCAGAGTGCTGCCCTTGGGGTTGACAATCCTGGAGCCCCACCATGTGTGCTTGGCATTAAAGTCTCCGCCAATAAGAAATTTGGGACCCAAGTTTTTCAGCTGCAGTGACAACTCGGGATGCTTGCCGGGCAAGCACTCCCCCTTGCTGAGGAGCGAGATCTACCTAAAATCTCTACTGTTCTATGGGTCACAGCACCCGAGTGTTGCGCAACCCGCGCCGTTACTCAAACGTCGAGCATGAAGGCTCTACCCGCGATATGGGTACCAACCACAGCCACCACGATACTCCCACAAGGGGGCCAACCTCAATGAGCAGTCTTGGAACTGCTCAACCCGTGGTACCGAAAATTAGAGGCTCGGTCGGCCTCACTCTTTGGCTCCGACAAGCACGGGCGGAGTGACCTATTGCCGCATTAGTCGCCTCCTACGACAAGCTGCGGCAAGCTGTGGCAGTATTCTCGCCCGCTAACCACACGGCGATGCGTCAGGCTATGTGCCCCTTCTTCTGCGGAACACCAACTCAGCGAACACAGCCAGCCGTTGGGTTCTCTCCCGATCCTCCAGGATTCTTTCAAATGTCCAGTCCTCGCCAACGCGCTGCACTCCAAGTCCATCGAGGTCTCCCCCCCTAAATCTGCATATAGGGGGCAGGCGCACAACACGTGCACCCAATCCTCGTATGGATCACCACATGCGCAAGCAGTAGTATCGCTGAGGGCTCTCCCATGCAGAAATGCGTTGAACGTCCCGTGCCCAGTGAGCAAGAAAGACGCCATCATCGAGAAACCAAAATTTGGATCCCGATAGACAAGGGTGACGTCCGGGATGAACCTGTGCGTCACCCATCCTGGTTCGCTGTCGTCATCCCATCTGCTTTGCCAACTTAATAGCAAGCATTCCTCTAGGCGAATCTCTTTTTGCTCACGGCTTAGACGCGCAATGTCCTCGCCATAGAGCCAGTCGTTCTCCTCCAGCGGGTATCCACGCTTCAGCTTGTATTTGACCGCTAATTTCTTAGCGGCCAAGTCAAGCGGGGGGGCTCCAGCAAGAACCTGCAGTGCCGCGGTGGACACTGTTCGGCATACCGATAGACATCCAAGCAGGATCAGTCTATGGCAGGAGGACAGTCGCCTCCTGGCAGCTACCTGTGCGGCGGTGTCATACCATACCGAGGCACCAAACAGCACACAAGGTGCCATGAGTCCCGCATATATGGTCCGCCTGGCTCGAGGACTGAAGCCCCAGTCGACTCGTAGCACACGCGCCAATGCTCCAACGACTCCGGTCATCCGCTGGCGAAGCGAAGCTATATGCGTGAGGAATTTCATTCCTTCACTGACCGTGATGCCAAGGTACCGATAGCTACGCACATACGGCAGGTTCGCTCCAGCGAATCTTACCGTGGGCGCACGTCTCAAGGCACCTTTGAGCTGCATTATTACCGTCTTGCTGGTCGAAACGTCAACGCCTATTTCCGCTCCCCACGTTTCAACGATGGACATCAGTTGCGCTCCTTTTTCCTCTAGCACGGCTCGGGAATTTCCCTCGATGAGAAGAAGCAGGTCATCCGCGTATGCACTTAGCAGGCAATACGGCTCGAGGCGCTGAAGCAGTACATCCATCAGCATGTCCCAAATAAATGGGCCGCTGATTGACCCCTGCGGGCAACCTCTAGTTACCGGCACATTCACTGCACCGGAACTGCTTCGGATTACTGCTCTTCGGCCGGCAAAAAAGCTCTGCCACAAGCTTATTTCCCGGCATCCCAAGTCGGCTAGTCGGCGCAGTACAGCACTCCATTCGACGTTGTCAAATGCTCCTTTAAAGTCCACGAATGTGCCGAGCACGTGCTCTTCACGTGTCTCCAAGCATCCTCCACACAACGTCCTTGGCGAAAACCGAACTGCCATCTGCAGTCTTCCGGAAGAACTTCTCTTACACGATTCACCATGATTGCCTTAAGCACCTTGCCAAGAACTGGCAGTAAGCAAATTCCCCTATATGAGGAGGGCTCACACTTGTCCTTTTCGGGTCCCTTGAGTAGCGCCACTACTCGTGGGCACTTCCACTCGCTGGGAAAATATCCCGATCGGATGCATCGGGAGTACAACGCTGCCAGGTGCTGAGGTACGGCGCGCCAGACTGCCTTACAAATAGTGCCATTGATGCCGTCCAAGCCAGGCGAACGCCTGCTCTTCAGTCGGGCAACACAGACATCAATCTCGAGTGTTTCAAGGGCCGGGGGGCCTTCCTCCACGATGGCAGTCGGTGCTTCGGACTCCGCAACTGGGAAAAAGTTGCGAAGGAGCACTCGTGCACAATCACCCCAATCAGTGATCAGCTCGCCATTCACGCGGAGGCACCCAATCTCCGTGCACTTTCTTCGACCTCGGCAAAATTTGTAGACGCGCCCCCATGGATCATCGGCATGATCTCCCACGAAGCGTTTCCAATCGTCCATTTTCGCCCTCCCAATGAGCCTTTTGTAGTTGGCTGAGGTCCGTCTCAGCTCGACTACTAAAGGCTCTGCAGCAACATCGTCATCACGATGCCGTGCATCCTGGAGTCGGCGACGAAGTCTCCGAACTTCGCGCCTCGCAGCGCTCAGGTCGGCAGTCCACCAACGTGCTCTCCTGCTGGGCGATCTAGGCGATTTTCTACCCAACGCAATATCGCACACATCATGCACTATACTGCGCAGGGTGGAAACCTGCTGGTCCAACGGCGACTCAGAGAAGCTTCCCGGAAGTTCGGCTGTTCTACTCACCATCTCCTCCTCGAACAATCGCCAACGTGCATTGGAGAGGTTCCAGGACGGCACAGGAGCTATGCTCTCAACTGCGCTCGTGGAGGTTGTTTCGGCCACAACAGTAATGATGTTCTGGTCACTCAACTCCCACTCGTCCACTCTCCACTCATATGTGGCCCACATAGATGCTGCCTCGTTGACGATTGTCACTTCGATATCACTACGAGCTCTGTAGTTATCGAACGTGTACACCTCTGTTGGTTGGTTTAGAGCGACGGCTCTTGCCTCCAGCATCCACTCAGACAGCAGCTCACCCCGACTGTAGTTAGCTTGCCCCTCGGCATGCCGAGAGAGTTTGGCAAACCACATGGGGGACACTGCATTCGCGTCGAGGCCCAGGATTGCGGGGGTTCTGCTAGCCTGTAGCAGGATCGCATCCATGTACCGAAGGTACGGTTCCAAAGGTGCATCGAATTGGCAGTATGCTGAACAAAGGAAGATTGAGCCAAAACTCCCTTTTACTACCAGACATACGCCATACTCTGTGGTGAGGGTCTCCACTGGCATACAGATGGCATCCTGCTGATCTACTACGATGGCTGCCTTCCCTCGCCGGTCAGTGTAAATCCTCATTCCTTGAGGCAGCACATCCATCCCGTCGCTGCTGAGGTACGGCTCCTGCACCAGTGCGAACATTGAGCTTGAACTCCTGAGTCGGACACCAAGCTCTATGGTCGCAGCTCGCCCTCGGCCACAGTTCGCTTGGATGAAGGTAAACATTAATCTCTAGCTTGCACCCTCGCTAGCACCGCGCCATATATTGGGCAAGCGCTCGAGAGCATATGATGTCCCGAGGGTCGCCCTCTATGCCGGCAATTTCGGCAGTCCACCGGGTTCTGGCACCTTGCCGCGTTGTGGCCCTGCTGCCCGCACTGGCGGCAGACGTTGTCCTTCTGACGGCACTCGCTGATCTTGTGGTCGAAGCCCACGCATCTGTGACAGGCATAGGTGCGGACCTGCGATCGGCATCGGAACGAGAACCACTTGATGTACACCCGACCCACATCAAGCTTCGCCATCGCTCCATCATCGACTTCCAGCGTCACATTGACAGTGGCGCCGTCAGTCACCGACCACGCCTTAGTCAACAGGTGCACCGACTTCTTAAATTGCGATGCCGTCATCGTGTCATCGAAGTTGTTTTCCCGCAGTTCCGTCATGAATTCCTCCGGGCTGATGGCCGTGTCCACGTCGTAAACGACTACCTTCGGCTTCTCAGCAGCATTCCTCGTAACATTTAGTCCCACTTCGGCGAATCTCTTCGATGACACCACCTTCTGCAGCTCTCCGACTGAGGGTGTGCGGATAATTGCTCCATCGCCTCTCCGGAGTTCACGCACCTCGTGAACCCTGACTCCGAGGGAGGGTGCAACCATATTTCGCACCTTCTCAGCTATCGCCTTCCCCGATAGCGCTGGGTCGTCGCACTTCACGACCGCTGACCATGTCTCGCGAACCTTCGCAGTCCGCGGGGCATCAATGGGTGCTGCCTGAAGCATCTGAGGAGGGTTGGCCGCCGTAGTCATCGACGGGGTCGGTGGCGGTGGCATAGCCAGCCGCGTCTCCAGCTCTCCACACCTGAGCATCAACGCCATAACCAGCTCGTCGTAACGGCTGATAGCCAAGGTGAGCTCGTCCGTGTTCACCCCTCCTAGGCTGCGAAAACTGCTGCGCACCATACCCCTCCTAGCTAGGGTCATCAGAGGATTCCTTTAGGGAACCCGGAAAGGTAGGTCAAGTGGATGGTTTCTTCGGAGTCTTCTGCGCTGTAGGCTGTTGTCCAGGAGGTTGACAGCAAGTTGGTTCTGGTGGTTCTCCAGCTTCTCCAGGTGCCTCCTGCTGGCTTTCCTGGATTCCTCGGCGACACTTTGCATTTTGAGGTCCCTTTTGATTGTCGTGTTCCTCACGTAGTAAGGACAGTTGAGGATAAATCTTAGAATGCGGCATTCTGCTCTCTGTAGTCTTTTGATATTTGTATGGGAGGCAGTGCCCCACAGCTCGATGCCGTATGTCCAAGCCGGCTTTATGATGGCTTTGTAGAGCAGTAGTTTGTATCTAGTGGGTAGCGTGCTTCGTCTGCCCAGGAGCCATGTCATGGAGCGGCATTTGTGCCTTATGAGTTTTACTTTATCCCCTATGTGGTCCTTCCATGTGAGACGCTTGTCCAGGGTTAGTCCCAGGTACTTGGCCCTCGCATTGGACGGTATGTGGGTGCCGTTGATGTGGACGGGTGGACAGTTGCCTGGTCTGAGTGTAAACGTGACGTAGGTGGATTTGTCAGCGTTTATGGTGATGTTCCACCTTTTCAGCCAGGACTGTATCGTGTCCAGCTCGTGTTGCAGCCCTTGCGCTGCCAGGGTAGGGGTTGCGTCAGAGCACAGGAGCGCTGTGTCGTCCGCGTAGGTGCATGTCAATATTCTATTGCTATCTGAGGTGAATATGTTGTACAGCACAGGACCGAGTACGCTGCCCTGAGGTACTCCGGCTCTCACCACGTGTTGGGGTGATTTGGAGTTACTGCTCCTCACGTAAAACCTCCTCTCTTCGACGTATGCCTTGAGGAACATGTAGTATGGGGTCGGTAACTGTTGCTTCAGCTTAAATAGCAGGCCGAGGTGCCACACCCTGTCGAAAGCCTGCCTCACATCGAGAAAGACTGCTGCGCAATATTTCTTGTTTTCGAAGGCATCCAAGACCCTGGAGACGACCCGGTGGCACTGCTGAATGGCGCCATGTCCTTGCCTAAAACCGAACTGGTGGTCAGGAATGATCCTCTTTTCCTCCAGAATGGTCAGTAACCTCTTGAGGAACAGCTTCTCCAGGATTTTTGACAGGATGGTGAGTAGACTGATCGGCCTGTATGAGCCTAGCTCGGCTTCTGGCTTGCCCGGCTTGTGTATGAGGATAACCTCAGCGCACTTCCACTGAGAAGGAAAGTGTCCCAGTCTTAAGCATTGGTTCATCAGAGCCTTCAGGAACTCTATGCAGTTCGCTGGGAGTAGCTTGAGGGCAGCTGCGTCGATTTGGTCGTGGCCAGGAGATTTGGTGAGCTTCAAGCACGAGATCTCATTCAGAATCTCCTGACTACCTATCTCTGCGATAGGCAGGTCCATCGGGCAGGCTGCGTCAACGAACTGCTTCGTCTCTTCAACGTCTTCGTCATCACATAGGGCGAATGGCTGAAAACTGGTTTCCAGATGGTCAGCAAACGCATCCGCTTTCTCTTGGCTTGACCGGCACCATACGACTGCAGCTGTTTTGACAGGTGGCACCCTCCGCGCAGGCCTCTTCAGGTATTTGGTGGCGTTCCAGATGTTGTGCTCAGCATTGCCAGGCTCCAGTTCTACTAGGTACTCCTCGAGCGCCTTGCTTCTCGAGTCATGAAGCATCTGTTTGAGCTGCTTGCAGGCTCTGTTGTAGGCCCTCTTGTCAGACGGTGTTCTGCTAGTCTGCCAGACTCTCCTCAGCCTCCTTTTCTCCGATACCATAGACGCCAGTTCAGTCGACCATAGATGGTTGTCCCTGCGGGCCACTTGGAGTCTCCCACTGTTGGTAGGAGGTGTGGGTGTGGCCAACCTTGCCGCCTGCTGGATTTTGCAGGAGGCTAGCAACGGCTTCGTCTATGTCTCCTCCAGTGCTGATAGCCGGATGTGGGTCAACGTTTTCTTCAAGCCAGCTTTTAAACACAGTTATGTCGGTATTTCGCCTGATCAGTTTGGTGCCTCTGGGGGTACTTAGGAAGGAGGTCCTAAGTAGTATCCTGACCATGCTGTGGTCAGAGCACAGCTCGTAGCACCCAACTGTAGATACTTTCGCCGGGTCGATGCCTCTACTGATGCCTAGATCAAGGAGGTCCGGTATTTTGTTAGGGTCACTGGGCCAGTATGTCGGCTCACCCGTTGTGTGCAGATTGCAGCCCAACTCTCTGACGCACCTAAGCAGAGTGCTGCCCTTGGGGTTGACAATCCTGGAGCCCCACCATGTGTGCTTGGCATTAAAGTCTCCGCCAATAAGAAATTTGGGACCCAAGTTTTTCAGCTGCAGTGACAACTCGGGATGCTTGCCGGGCAAGCACTCCCCCTTGCTGAGGAGCGAGATCTACCTAAAATCTCTACTGTTCTATGGGTCACAGCACCCGAGTGTTGCGCAACCCGCGCCGTTACTCAAACGTCGAGCATGAAGGCTCTACCCGCGATATGGGTACCAACCACAGCCACCACGATACTCCCACAAGGGGGCCAACCTCAATGAGCAGTCTTGGAACTGCTCAACCCGTGGTACCGAAAATTAGAGGCTCGGTCGGCCTCACTCTTTGGCTCCGACAAGCACGGGCGGAGTGACCTATTGCCGCATTAGTCGCCTCCTACGACAAGCTGCGGCAAGCTGTGGCAGTATTCTCGCCCGCTAACCACACGGCGATGCGTCAGGCTATGTGCCCCTTCTTCTGCGGAACACCAACTCAGCGAACACAGCCAGCCGTTGGGTTCTCTCCCGATCCTCCAGGATTCTTTCAAATGTCCAGTCCTCGCCAACGCGCTGCACTCCAAGTCCATCGAGGTCTCCCCCCCTAAATCTGCATATAGGGGGCAGGCGCACAACACGTGCACCCAATCCTCGTATGGATCACCACATGCGCAAGCAGTAGTATCGCTGAGGGCTCTCCCATGCAGAAATGCGTTGAACGTCCCGTGCCCAGTGAGCAAGAAAGACGCCATCATCGAGAAACCAAAATTTGGATCCCGATAGACAAGGGTGACGTCCGGGATGAACCTGTGCGTCACCCATCCTGGTTCGCTGTCGTCATCCCATCTGCTTTGCCAACTTAATAGCAAGCATTCCTCTAGGCGAATCTCTTTTTGCTCACGGCTTAGACGCGCAATGTCCTCGCCATAGAGCCAGTCGTTCTCCTCCAGCGGGTATCCACGCTTCAGCTTGTATTTGACCGCTAATTTCTTAGCGGCCAAGTCAAGCGGGGGGGCTCCAGCAAGAACCTGCAGTGCCGCGGTGGACACTGTTCGGCATACCGATAGACATCCAAGCAGGATCAGTCTATGGCAGGAGGACAGTCGCCTCCTGGCAGCTACCTGTGCGGCGGTGTCATACCATACCGAGGCACCAAACAGCACACAAGGTGCCATGAGTCCCGCATATATGGTCCGCCTGGCTCGAGGACTGAAGCCCCAGTCGACTCGTAGCACACGCGCCAATGCTCCAACGACTCCGGTCATCCGCTGGCGAAGCGAAGCTATATGCGTGAGGAATTTCATTCCTTCACTGACCGTGATGCCAAGGTACCGATAGCTACGCACATACGGCAGGTTCGCTCCAGCGAATCTTACCGTGGGCGCACGTCTCAAGGCACCTTTGAGCTGCATTATTACCGTCTTGCTGGTCGAAACGTCAACGCCTATTTCCGCTCCCCACGTTTCAACGATGGACATCAGTTGCGCTCCTTTTTCCTCTAGCACGGCTCGGGAATTTCCCTCGATGAGAAGAAGCAGGTCATCCGCGTATGCACTTAGCAGGCAATACGGCTCGAGGCGCTGAAGCAGTACATCCATCAGCATGTCCCAAATAAATGGGCCGCTGATTGACCCCTGCGGGCAACCTCTAGTTACCGGCACATTCACTGCACCGGAACTGCTTCGGATTACTGCTCTTCGGCCGGCAAAAAAGCTCTGCCACAAGCTTATTTCCCGGCATCCCAAGTCGGCTAGTCGGCGCAGTACAGCACTCCATTCGACGTTGTCAAATGCTCCTTTAAAGTCCACGAATGTGCCGAGCACGTGCTCTTCACGTGTCTCCAAGCATCCTCCACACAACGTCCTTGGCGAAAACCGAACTGCCATCTGCAGTCTTCCGGAAGAACTTCTCTTACACGATTCACCATGATTGCCTTAAGCACCTTGCCAAGAACTGGCAGTAAGCAAATTCCCCTATATGAGGAGGGCTCACACTTGTCCTTTTCGGGTCCCTTGAGTAGCGCCACTACTCGTGGGCACTTCCACTCGCTGGGAAAATATCCCGATCGGATGCATCGGGAGTACAACGCTGCCAGGTGCTGAGGTACGGCGCGCCAGACTGCCTTACAAATAGTGCCATTGATGCCGTCCAAGCCAGGCGAACGCCTGCTCTTCAGTCGGGCAACACAGACATCAATCTCGAGTGTTTCAAGGGCCGGGGGGCCTTCCTCCACGATGGCAGTCGGTGCTTCGGACTCCGCAACTGGGAAAAAGTTGCGAAGGAGCACTCGTGCACAATCACCCCAATCAGTGATCAGCTCGCCATTCACGCGGAGGCACCCAATCTCCGTGCACTTTCTTCGACCTCGGCAAAATTTGTAGACGCGCCCCCATGGATCATCGGCATGATCTCCCACGAAGCGTTTCCAATCGTCCATTTTCGCCCTCCCAATGAGCCTTTTGTAGTTGGCTGAGGTCCGTCTCAGCTCGACTACTAAAGGCTCTGCAGCAACATCGTCATCACGATGCCGTGCATCCTGGAGTCGGCGACGAAGTCTCCGAACTTCGCGCCTCGCAGCGCTCAGGTCGGCAGTCCACCAACGTGCTCTCCTGCTGGGCGATCTAGGCGATTTTCTACCCAACGCAATATCGCACACATCATGCACTATACTGCGCAGGGTGGAAACCTGCTGGTCCAACGGCGACTCAGAGAAGCTTCCCGGAAGTTCGGCTGTTCTACTCACCATCTCCTCCTCGAACAATCGCCAACGTGCATTGGAGAGGTTCCAGGACGGCACAGGAGCTATGCTCTCAACTGCGCTCGTGGAGGTTGTTTCGGCCACAACAGTAATGATGTTCTGGTCACTCAACTCCCACTCGTCCACTCTCCACTCATATGTGGCCCACATAGATGCTGCCTCGTTGACGATTGTCACTTCGATATCACTACGAGCTCTGTAGTTATCGAACGTGTACACCTCTGTTGGTTGGTTTAGAGCGACGGCTCTTGCCTCCAGCATCCACTCAGACAGCAGCTCACCCCGACTGTAGTTAGCTTGCCCCTCGGCATGCCGAGAGAGTTTGGCAAACCACATGGGGGACACTGCATTCGCGTCGAGGCCCAGGATTGCGGGGGTTCTGCTAGCCTGTAGCAGGATCGCATCCATGTACCGAAGGTACGGTTCCAAAGGTGCATCGAATTGGCAGTATGCTGAACAAAGGAAGATTGAGCCAAAACTCCCTTTTACTACCAGACATACGCCATACTCTGTGGTGAGGGTCTCCACTGGCATACAGATGGCATCCTGCTGATCTACTACGATGGCTGCCTTCCCTCGCCGGTCAGTGTAAATCCTCATTCCTTGAGGCAGCACATCCATCCCGTCGCTGCTGAGGTACGGCTCCTGCACCAGTGCGAACATTGAGCTTGAACTCCTGAGTCGGACACCAAGCTCTATGGTCGCAGCTCGCCCTCGGCCACAGTTCGCTTGGATGAAGCTAAACATTAATGTCTAGCTTGCACCCTCGCTAGCACCGCGCCATATATTGGGCAAGCGCTCGAGAGCATATGATGTCCCGAGGGTCGCCCTCTATGCCGGCAATTTCGGCAGTCCACCGGGTTCTGGCACCTTGCCGCGTTGTGGCCCTGCTGCCCGCACTGGCGGCAGACGTTGTCCTTCTGACGGCACTCGCTGATCTTGTGGTCGAAGCCCACGCATCTGTGACAGGCATAGGTGCGGACCTGCGATCGGCATCGGAACGAGAACCACTTGATGTACACCCGACCCACATCAAGCTTCGCCATCGCTCCATCATCGACTTCCAGCGTCACATTGACAGTGGCGCCGTCAGTCACCGACCACGCCTTAGTCAACAGGTGCACCGACTTCTTAAATTGCGATGCCGTCATCGTGTCATCGAAGTTGTTTTCCCGCAGTTCCGTCATGAATTCCTCCGGGCTGATGGCCGTGTCCACGTCGTAAACGACTACCTTCGGCTTCTCAGCAGCATTCCTCGTAACATTTAGTCCCACTTCGGCGAATCTCTTCGATGACACCACCTTCTGCAGCTCTCCGACTGAGGGTGTGCGGATAATTGCTCCATCGCCTCTCCGGAGTTCACGCACCTCGTGAACCCTGACTCCGAGGGAGGGTGCAACCATATTTCGCACCTTCTCAGCTATCGCCTTCCCCGATAGCGCTGGGTCGTCGCACTTCACGACCGCTGACCATGTCTCGCGAACCTTCGCAGTCCGCGGGGCATCAATGGGTGCTGCCTGAAGCATCTGAGGAGGGTTGGCCGCCGTAGTCATCGACGGGGTCGGTGGCGGTGGCATAGCCAGCCGCGTCTCCAGCTCTCCACACCTGAGCATCAACGCCATAACCAGCTCGTCGTAACGGCTGATAGCCAAGGTGAGCTCGTCCGTGTTCACCCCTCCTAGGCTGCGAAAACTGCTGCGCACCATACCCCTCCTAGCTAGGGTCATCAGAGGATTCCTTTAGGGAACCCGGAAAGGTAGGTCAAGTGGATGGTTTCTTCGGAGTCTTCTGCGCTGTAGGCTGTTGTCCAGGAGGTTGACAGCAAGTTGGTTCTGGTGGTTCTCCAGCTTCTCCAGGTGCCTCCTGCTGGCTTTCCTGGATTCCTCGGCGACACTTTGCATTTTGAGGTCCCTTTTGATTGTCGTGTTCCTCACGTAGTAAGGACAGTTGAGGATAAATCTTAGAATGCGGCATTCTGCTCTCTGTAGTCTTTTGATATTTGTATGGGAGGCAGTGCCCCACAGCTCGATGCCGTATGTCCAAGCCGGCTTTATGATGGCTTTGTAGAGCAGTAGTTTGTATCTAGTGGGTAGCGTGCTTCGTCTGCCCAGGAGCCATGTCATGGAGCGGCATTTGTGCCTTATGAGTTTTACTTTATCCCCTATGTGGTCCTTCCATGTGAGACGCTTGTCCAGGGTTAGTCCCAGGTACTTGGCCCTCGCATTGGACGGTATGTGGGTGCCGTTGATGTGGACGGGTGGACAGTTGCCTGGTCTGAGTGTAAACGTGACGTAGGTGGATTTGTCAGCGTTTATGGTGATGTTCCACCTTTTCAGCCAGGACTGTATCGTGTCCAGCTCGTGTTGCAGCCCTTGCGCTGCCAGGGTAGGGGTTGCGTCAGAGCACAGGAGCGCTGTGTCGTCCGCGTAGGTGCATGTCAATATTCTATTGTCTTCAGATACTGGCATATCTGAGGTGAATATGTTGTACAGCACAGGACCGAGTACGCTGCCCTGAGGTACTCCGGCTCTCACCACGTGTTGGGGTGATTTGGAGTTACTGCTCCTCACGTAAAACCTCCTCTCTTCGACGTATGCCTTGAGGAACATGTAGTATGGGGTCGGTAACTGTTGCTTCAGCTTAAATAGCAGGCCGAGGTGCCACACCCTGTCGAAAGCCTGCCTCACATCGAGAAAGACTGCTGCGCAATATTTCTTGTTTTCGAAGGCATCCAAGACCCTGGAGACGACCCGGTGGCACTGCTGAATGGCGCCATGTCCTTGCCTAAAACCGAACTGGTGGTCAGGAATGATCCTCTTTTCCTCCAGAATGGTCAGCAACCTCTTGAGGAACAGCTTCTCCAGGATTTTTGACAGGATGGTGAGTAGACTGATCGGCCTGTATGAGCCTAGCTCGGCTTCTGGCTTGCCCGGCTTGTGTATGAGGATAACCTCAGCGCACTTCCACTGAGAAGGAAAGTGTCCCAGTCTTAAGCATTGGTTCATCAGAGCCTTCAGGAACTCTATGCAGTTCGCTGGGAGTAGCTTGAGGGCAGCTGCGTCGATTTGGTCGTGGCCAGGAGATTTGGTGAGCTTCAAGCACGAGATCTCATTCAGAATCTCCTGACTACCTATCTCTGCGATAGGCAGGTCCATCGGGCAGGCTGCGTCAACGAACTGCTTCGTCTCTTCAACGTCTTCGTCATCACATAGGGCGAATGGCTGAAAACTGGTTTCCAGATGGTCAGCAAACGCATCCGCTTTCTCTTGGCTTGACCGGCACCATACGACTGCAGCTGTTTTGACAGGTGGCACCCTCCGCGCAGGCCTCTTCAGGTATTTGGTGGCGTTCCAGATGTTGTGCTCAGCATTGCCAGGCTCCAGTTCTACTAGGTACTCCTCGAGCGCCTTGCTTCTCGAGTCATGAAGCATCTGTTTGAGCTGCTTGCAGGCTCTGTTGTAGGCCCTCTTGTCAGACGGTGTTCTGCTAGTCTGCCAGACTCTCCTCAGCCTCCTTTTCTCCGATACCATAGACGCCAGTTCAGTCGACCATAGATGGTTGTCCCTGCGGGCCACTTGGAGTCTCCCACTGTTGGTAGGAGGTGTGGGTGTGGCCAACCTTGCCGCCTGCTGGATTTTGCAGGAGGCTAGCAACGGCTTCGTCTATGTCTCCTCCAGTGCTGATAGCCGGATGTGGGTCAACGTTTTCTTCAAGCCAGCTTTTAAACACAGTTATGTCGGTATTTCGCCTGATCAGTTTGGTGCCTCTGGGGGTACTTAGGAAGGAGGTCCTAAGTAGTATCCTGACCATGCTGTGGTCAGAGCACAGCTCGTAGCACCCAACTGTAGATACTTTCGCCGGGTCGATGCCTCTACTGATGCCTAGATCAAGGAGGTCCGGTATTTTGTTAGGGTCACTGGGCCAGTATGTCGGCTCACCCGTTGTGTGCAGATTGCAGCCCAACTCTCTGACGCACCTAAGCAGAGTGCTGCCCTTGGGGTTGACAATCCTGGAGCCCCACCATGTGTGCTTGGCATTAAAGTCTCCGCCAATAAGAAATTTGGGACCCAAGTTTTTCAGCTGCAGTGACAACTCGGGATGCTTGCCGGGCAAGCACTCCCCCTTGCTGAGGAGCGAGATCTACCTAAAATCTCTACTGTTCTATGGGTCACAGCACCCGAGTGTTGCGCAACCCGCGCCGTTACTCAAACGTCGAGCATGAAGGCTCTACCCGCGATATGGGTACCAACCACAGCCACCACGATACTCCCACAAGGGGGCCAACCTCAATGAGCAGTCTTGGAACTGCTCAACCCGTGGTACCGAAAATTAGAGGCTCGGTCGGCCTCACTCTTTGGCTCCGACAAGCACGGGCGGAGTGACCTATTGCCGCATTAGTCGCCTCCTACGACAAGCTGCGGCAAGCTGTGGCAGTATTCTCGCCCGCTAACCACACGGCGATGCGTCAGGCTATGTGCCCCTTCTTCTGCGGAACACCAACTCAGCGAACACAGCCAGCCGTTGGGTTCTCTCCCGATCCTCCAGGATTCTTTCAAATGTCCAGTCCTCGCCAACGCGCTGCACTCCAAGTCCATCGAGGTCTCCCCCCCTAAATCTGCATATAGGGGGCAGGCGCACAACACGTGCACCCAATCCTCGTATGGATCACCACATGCGCAAGCAGTAGTATCGCTGAGGGCTCTCCCATGCAGAAATGCGTTGAACGTCCCGTGCCCAGTGAGCAAGAAAGACGCCATCATCGAGAAACCAAAATTTGGATCCCGATAGACAAGGGTGACGTCCGGGATGAACCTGTGCGTCACCCATCCTGGTTCGCTGTCGTCATCCCATCTGCTTTGCCAACTTAATAGCAAGCATTCCTCTAGGCGAATCTCTTTTTGCTCACGGCTTAGACGCGCAATGTCCTCGCCATAGAGCCAGTCGTTCTCCTCCAGCGGGTATCCACGCTTCAGCTTGTATTTGACCGCTAATTTCTTAGCGGCCAAGTCAAGCGGGGGGGCTCCAGCAAGAACCTGCAGTGCCGCGGTGGACACTGTTCGGCATACCGATAGACATCCAAGCAGGATCAGTCTATGGCAGGAGGACAGTCGCCTCCTGGCAGCTACCTGTGCGGCGGTGTCATACCATACCGAGGCACCAAACAGCACACAAGGTGCCATGAGTCCCGCATATATGGTCCGCCTGGCTCGAGGACTGAAGCCCCAGTCGACTCGTAGCACACGCGCCAATGCTCCAACGACTCCGGTCATCCGCTGGCGAAGCGAAGCTATATGCGTGAGGAATTTCATTCCTTCACTGACCGTGATGCCAAGGTACCGATAGCTACGCACATACGGCAGGTTCGCTCCAGCGAATCTTACCGTGGGCGCACGTCTCAAGGCACCTTTGAGCTGCATTATTACCGTCTTGCTGGTCGAAACGTCAACGCCTATTTCCGCTCCCCACGTTTCAACGATGGACATCAGTTGCGCTCCTTTTTCCTCTAGCACGGCTCGGGAATTTCCCTCGATGAGAAGAAGCAGGTCATCCGCGTATGCACTTAGCAGGCAATACGGCTCGAGGCGCTGAAGCAGTACATCCATCAGCATGTCCCAAATAAATGGGCCGCTGATTGACCCCTGCGGGCAACCTCTAGTTACCGGCACATTCACTGCACCGGAACTGCTTCGGATTACTGCTCTTCGGCCGGCAAAAAAGCTCTGCCACAAGCTTATTTCCCGGCATCCCAAGTCGGCTAGTCGGCGCAGTACAGCACTCCATTCGACGTTGTCAAATGCTCCTTTAAAGTCCACGAATGTGCCGAGCACGTGCTCTTCACGTGTCTCCAAGCATCCTCCACACAACGTCCTTGGCGAAAACCGAACTGCCATCTGCAGTCTTCCGGAAGAACTTCTCTTACACGATTCACCATGATTGCCTTAAGCACCTTGCCAAGAACTGGCAGTAAGCAAATTCCCCTATATGAGGAGGGCTCACACTTGTCCTTTTCGGGTCCCTTGAGTAGCGCCACTACTCGTGGGCACTTCCACTCGCTGGGAAAATATCCCGATCGGATGCATCGGGAGTACAACGCTGCCAGGTGCTGAGGTACGGCGCGCCAGACTGCCTTACAAATAGTGCCATTGATGCCGTCCAAGCCAGGCGAACGCCTGCTCTTCAGTCGGGCAACACAGACATCAATCTCGAGTGTTTCAAGGGCCGGGGGGCCTTCCTCCACGATGGCAGTCGGTGCTTCGGACTCCGCAACTGGGAAAAAGTTGCGAAGGAGCACTCGTGCACAATCACCCCAATCAGTGATCAGCTCGCCATTCACGCGGAGGCACCCAATCTCCGTGCACTTTCTTCGACCTCGGCAAAATTTGTAGACGCGCCCCCATGGATCATCGGCATGATCTCCCACGAAGCGTTTCCAATCGTCCATTTTCGCCCTCCCAATGAGCCTTTTGTAGTTGGCTGAGGTCCGTCTCAGCTCGACTACTAAAGGCTCTGCAGCAACATCGTCATCACGATGCCGTGCATCCTGGAGTCGGCGACGAAGTCTCCGAACTTCGCGCCTCGCAGCGCTCAGGTCGGCAGTCCACCAACGTGCTCTCCTGCTGGGCGATCTAGGCGATTTTCTACCCAACGCAATATCGCACACATCATGCACTATACTGCGCAGGGTGGAAACCTGCTGGTCCAACGGCGACTCAGAGAAGCTTCCCGGAAGTTCGGCTGTTCTACTCACCATCTCCTCCTCGAACAATCGCCAACGTGCATTGGAGAGGTTCCAGGACGGCACAGGAGCTATGCTCTCAACTGCGCTCGTGGAGGTTGTTTCGGCCACAACAGTAATGATGTTCTGGTCACTCAACTCCCACTCGTCCACTCTCCACTCATATGTGGCCCACATAGATGCTGCCTCGTTGACGATTGTCACTTCGATATCACTACGAGCTCTGTAGTTATCGAACGTGTACACCTCTGTTGGTTGGTTTAGAGCGACGGCTCTTGCCTCCAGCATCCACTCAGACAGCAGCTCACCCCGACTGTAGTTAGCTTGCCCCTCGGCATGCCGAGAGAGTTTGGCAAACCACATGGGGGACACTGCATTCGCGTCGAGGCCCAGGATTGCGGGGGTTCTGCTAGCCTGTAGCAGGATCGCATCCATGTACCGAAGGTACGGTTCCAAAGGTGCATCGAATTGGCAGTATGCTGAACAAAGGAAGATTGAGCCAAAACTCCCTTTTACTACCAGACATACGCCATACTCTGTGGTGAGGGTCTCCACTGGCATACAGATGGCATCCTGCTGATCTACTACGATGGCTGCCTTCCCTCGCCGGTCAGTGTAAATCCTCATTCCTTGAGGCAGCACATCCATCCCGTCGCTGCTGAGGTACGGCTCCTGCACCAGTGCGAACATTGAGCTTGAACTCCTGAGTCGGACACCAAGCTCTATGGTCGCAGCTCGCCCTCGGCCACAGTTCGCTTGGATGAAGCTAAACATTAATGTCTAGCTTGCACCCTCGCTAGCACCGCGCCATATATTGGGCAAGCGCTCGAGAGCATATGATGTCCCGAGGGTCGCCCTCTATGCCGGCAATTTCGGCAGTCCACCGGGTTCTGGCACCTTGCCGCGTTGTGGCCCTGCTGCCCGCACTGGCGGCAGACGTTGTCCTTCTGACGGCACTCGCTGATCTTGTGGTCGAAGCCCACGCATCTGTGACAGGCATAGGTGCGGACCTGCGATCGGCATCGGAACGAGAACCACTTGATGTACACCCGACCCACATCAAGCTTCGCCATCGCTCCATCATCGACTTCCAGCGTCACATTGACAGTGGCGCCGTCAGTCACCGACCACGCCTTAGTCAACAGGTGCACCGACTTCTTAAATTGCGATGCCGTCATCGTGTCATCGAAGTTGTTTTCCCGCAGTTCCGTCATGAATTCCTCCGGGCTGATGGCCGTGTCCACGTCGTAAACGACTACCTTCGGCTTCTCAGCAGCATTCCTCGTAACATTTAGTCCCACTTCGGCGAATCTCTTCGATGACACCACCTTCTGCAGCTCTCCGACTGAGGGTGTGCGGATAATTGCTCCATCGCCTCTCCGGAGTTCACGCACCTCGTGAACCCTGACTCCGAGGGAGGGTGCAACCATATTTCGCACCTTCTCAGCTATCGCCTTCCCCGATAGCGCTGGGTCGTCGCACTTCACGACCGCTGACCATGTCTCGCGAACCTTCGCAGTCCGCGGGGCATCAATGGGTGCTGCCTGAAGCATCTGAGGAGGGTTGGCCGCCGTAGTCATCGACGGGGTCGGTGGCGGTGGCATAGCCAGCCGCGTCTCCAGCTCTCCACACCTGAGCATCAACGCCATAACCAGCTCGTCGTAACGGCTGATAGCCAAGGTGAGCTCGTCCGTGTTCACCCCTCCTAGGCTGCGAAAACTGCTGCGCACCATACCCCTCCTAGCTAGGGTCATCAGAGGATTCCTTTAGGGAACCCGGAAAGGTAGGTCAAGTGGATGGTTTCTTCGGAGTCTTCTGCGCTGTAGGCTGTTGTCCAGGAGGTTGACAGCAAGTTGGTTCTGGTGGTTCTCCAGCTTCTCCAGGTGCCTCCTGCTGGCTTTCCTGGATTCCTCGGCGACACTTTGCATTTTGAGGTCCCTTTTGATTGTCGTGTTCCTCACGTAGTAAGGACAGTTGAGGATAAATCTTAGAATGCGGCATTCTGCTCTCTGTAGTCTTTTGATATTTGTATGGGAGGCAGTGCCCCACAGCTCGATGCCGTATGTCCAAGCCGGCTTTATGATGGCTTTGTAGAGCAGTAGTTTGTATCTAGTGGGTAGCGTGCTTCGTCTGCCCAGGAGCCATGTCATGGAGCGGCATTTGTGCCTTATGAGTTTTACTTTATCCCCTATGTGGTCCTTCCATGTGAGACGCTTGTCCAGGGTTAGTCCCAGGTACTTGGCCCTCGCATTGGACGGTATGTGGGTGCCGTTGATGTGGACGGGTGGACAGTTGCCTGGTCTGAGTGTAAACGTGACGTAGGTGGATTTGTCAGCGTTTATGGTGATGTTCCACCTTTTCAGCCAGGACTGTATCGTGTCCAGCTCGTGTTGCAGCCCTTGCGCTGCCAGGGTAGGGGTTGCGTCAGAGCACAGGAGCGCTGTGTCGTCCGCGTAGGTGCATGTCAATATTCTATTGTCTTCAGATACTGGCATATCTGAGGTGAATATGTTGTACAGCACAGGACCGAGTACGCTGCCCTGAGGTACTCCGGCTCTCACCACGTGTTGGGGTGATTTGGAGTTACTGCTCCTCACGTAAAACCTCCTCTCTTCGACGTATGCCTTGAGGAACATGTAGTATGGGGTCGGTAACTGTTGCTTCAGCTTAAATAGCAGGCCGAGGTGCCACACCCTGTCGAAAGCCTGCCTCACATCGAGAAAGACTGCTGCGCAATATTTCTTGTTTTCGAAGGCATCCAAGACCCTGGAGACGACCCGGTGGCACTGCTGAATGGCGCCATGTCCTTGCCTAAAACCGAACTGGTGGTCAGGAATGATCCTCTTTTCCTCCAGAATGGTCAGCAACCTCTTGAGGAACAGCTTCTCCAGGATTTTTGACAGGATGGTGAGTAGACTGATCGGCCTGTATGAGCCTAGCTCGGCTTCTGGCTTGCCCGGCTTGTGTATGAGGATAACCTCAGCGCACTTCCACTGAGAAGGAAAGTGTCCCAGTCTTAAGCATTGGTTCATCAGAGCCTTCAGGAACTCTATGCAGTTCGCTGGGAGTAGCTTGAGGGCAGCTGCGTCGATTTGGTCGTGGCCAGGAGATTTGGTGAGCTTCAAGCACGAGATCTCATTCAGAATCTCCTGACTACCTATCTCTGCGATAGGCAGGTCCATCGGGCAGGCTGCGTCAACGAACTGCTTCGTCTCTTCAACGTCTTCGTCATCACATAGGGCGAATGGCTGAAAACTGGTTTCCAGATGGTCAGCAAACGCATCCGCTTTCTCTTGGCTTGACCGGCACCATACGACTGCAGCTGTTTTGACAGGTGGCACCCTCCGCGCAGGCCTCTTCAGGTATTTGGTGGCGTTCCAGATGTTGTGCTCAGCATTGCCAGGCTCCAGTTCTACTAGGTACTCCTCGAGCGCCTTGCTTCTCGAGTCATGAAGCATCTGTTTGAGCTGCTTGCAGGCTCTGTTGTAGGCCCTCTTGTCAGACGGTGTTCTGCTAGTCTGCCAGACTCTCCTCAGCCTCCTTTTCTCCGATACCATAGACGCCAGTTCAGTCGACCATAGATGGTTGTCCCTGCGGGCCACTTGGAGTCTCCCACTGTTGGTAGGAGGTGTGGGTGTGGCCAACCTTGCCGCCTGCTGGATTTTGCAGGAGGCTAGCAACGGCTTCGTCTATGTCTCCTCCAGTGCTGATAGCCGGATGTGGGTCAACGTTTTCTTCAAGCCAGCTTTTAAACACAGTTATGTCGGTATTTCGCCTGATCAGTTTGGTGCCTCTGGGGGTACTTAGGAAGGAGGTCCTAAGTAGTATCCTGACCATGCTGTGGTCAGAGCACAGCTCGTAGCACCCAACTGTAGATACTTTCGCCGGGTCGATGCCTCTACTGATGCCTAGATCAAGGAGGTCCGGTATTTTGTTAGGGTCACTGGGCCAGTATGTCGGCTCACCCGTTGTGTGCAGATTGCAGCCCAACTCTCTGACGCACCTAAGCAGAGTGCTGCCCTTGGGGTTGACAATCCTGGAGCCCCACCATGTGTGCTTGGCATTAAAGTCTCCGCCAATAAGAAATTTGGGACCCAAGTTTTTCAGCTGCAGTGACAACTCGGGATGCTTGCCGGGCAAGCACTCCCCCTTGCTGAGGAGCGAGATCTACCTAAAATCTCTACTGTTCTATGGGTCACAGCACCCGAGTGTTGCGCAACCCGCGCCGTTACTCAAACGTCGAGCATGAAGGCTCTACCCGCGATATGGGTACCAACCACAGCCACCACGATACTCCCACAAGGGGGCCAACCTCAATGAGCAGTCTTGGAACTGCTCAACCCGTGGTACCGAAAATTAGAGGCTCGGTCGGCCTCACTCTTTGGCTCCGACAAGCACGGGCGGAGTGACCTATTGCCGCATTAGTCGCCTCCTACGACAAGCTGCGGCAAGCTGTGGCAGTATTCTCGCCCGCTAACCACACGGCGATGCGTCAGGCTATGTGCCCCTTCTTCTGCGGAACACCAACTCAGCGAACACAGCCAGCCGTTGGGTTCTCTCCCGATCCTCCAGGATTCTTTCAAATGTCCAGTCCTCGCCAACGCGCTGCACTCCAAGTCCATCGAGGTCTCCCCCCCTAAATCTGCATATAGGGGGCAGGCGCACAACACGTGCACCCAATCCTCGTATGGATCACCACATGCGCAAGCAGTAGTATCGCTGAGGGCTCTCCCATGCAGAAATGCGTTGAACGTCCCGTGCCCAGTGAGCAAGAAAGACGCCATCATCGAGAAACCAAAATTTGGATCCCGATAGACAAGGGTGACGTCCGGGATGAACCTGTGCGTCACCCATCCTGGTTCGCTGTCGTCATCCCATCTGCTTTGCCAACTTAATAGCAAGCATTCCTCTAGGCGAATCTCTTTTTGCTCACGGCTTAGACGCGCAATGTCCTCGCCATAGAGCCAGTCGTTCTCCTCCAGCGGGTATCCACGCTTCAGCTTGTATTTGACCGCTAATTTCTTAGCGGCCAAGTCAAGCGGGGGGGCTCCAGCAAGAACCTGCAGTGCCGCGGTGGACACTGTTCGGCATACCGATAGACATCCAAGCAGGATCAGTCTATGGCAGGAGGACAGTCGCCTCCTGGCAGCTACCTGTGCGGCGGTGTCATACCATACCGAGGCACCAAACAGCACACAAGGTGCCATGAGTCCCGCATATATGGTCCGCCTGGCTCGAGGACTGAAGCCCCAGTCGACTCGTAGCACACGCGCCAATGCTCCAACGACTCCGGTCATCCGCTGGCGAAGCGAAGCTATATGCGTGAGGAATTTCATTCCTTCACTGACCGTGATGCCAAGGTACCGATAGCTACGCACATACGGCAGGTTCGCTCCAGCGAATCTTACCGTGGGCGCACGTCTCAAGGCACCTTTGAGCTGCATTATTACCGTCTTGCTGGTCGAAACGTCAACGCCTATTTCCGCTCCCCACGTTTCAACGATGGACATCAGTTGCGCTCCTTTTTCCTCTAGCACGGCTCGGGAATTTCCCTCGATGAGAAGAAGCAGGTCATCCGCGTATGCACTTAGCAGGCAATACGGCTCGAGGCGCTGAAGCAGTACATCCATCAGCATGTCCCAAATAAATGGGCCGCTGATTGACCCCTGCGGGCAACCTCTAGTTACCGGCACATTCACTGCACCGGAACTGCTTCGGATTACTGCTCTTCGGCCGGCAAAAAAGCTCTGCCACAAGCTTATTTCCCGGCATCCCAAGTCGGCTAGTCGGCGCAGTACAGCACTCCATTCGACGTTGTCAAATGCTCCTTTAAAGTCCACGAATGTGCCGAGCACGTGCTCTTCACGTGTCTCCAAGCATCCTCCACACAACGTCCTTGGCGAAAACCGAACTGCCATCTGCAGTCTTCCGGAAGAACTTCTCTTACACGATTCACCATGATTGCCTTAAGCACCTTGCCAAGAACTGGCAGTAAGCAAATTCCCCTATATGAGGAGGGCTCACACTTGTCCTTTTCGGGTCCCTTGAGTAGCGCCACTACTCGTGGGCACTTCCACTCGCTGGGAAAATATCCCGATCGGATGCATCGGGAGTACAACGCTGCCAGGTGCTGAGGTACGGCGCGCCAGACTGCCTTACAAATAGTGCCATTGATGCCGTCCAAGCCAGGCGAACGCCTGCTCTTCAGTCGGGCAACACAGACATCAATCTCGAGTGTTTCAAGGGCCGGGGGGCCTTCCTCCACGATGGCAGTCGGTGCTTCGGACTCCGCAACTGGGAAAAAGTTGCGAAGGAGCACTCGTGCACAATCACCCCAATCAGTGATCAGCTCGCCATTCACGCGGAGGCACCCAATCTCCGTGCACTTTCTTCGACCTCGGCAAAATTTGTAGACGCGCCCCCATGGATCATCGGCATGATCTCCCACGAAGCGTTTCCAATCGTCCATTTTCGCCCTCCCAATGAGCCTTTTGTAGTTGGCTGAGGTCCGTCTCAGCTCGACTACTAAAGGCTCTGCAGCAACATCGTCATCACGATGCCGTGCATCCTGGAGTCGGCGACGAAGTCTCCGAACTTCGCGCCTCGCAGCGCTCAGGTCGGCAGTCCACCAACGTGCTCTCCTGCTGGGCGATCTAGGCGATTTTCTACCCAACGCAATATCGCACACATCATGCACTATACTGCGCAGGGTGGAAACCTGCTGGTCCAACGGCGACTCAGAGAAGCTTCCCGGAAGTTCGGCTGTTCTACTCACCATCTCCTCCTCGAACAATCGCCAACGTGCATTGGAGAGGTTCCAGGACGGCACAGGAGCTATGCTCTCAACTGCGCTCGTGGAGGTTGTTTCGGCCACAACAGTAATGATGTTCTGGTCACTCAACTCCCACTCGTCCACTCTCCACTCATATGTGGCCCACATAGATGCTGCCTCGTTGACGATTGTCACTTCGATATCACTACGAGCTCTGTAGTTATCGAACGTGTACACCTCTGTTGGTTGGTTTAGAGCGACGGCTCTTGCCTCCAGCATCCACTCAGACAGCAGCTCACCCCGACTGTAGTTAGCTTGCCCCTCGGCATGCCGAGAGAGTTTGGCAAACCACATGGGGGACACTGCATTCGCGTCGAGGCCCAGGATT
>NW_020825273.1:0-129699 GCF_003286155.1 Drosophila erecta
TTTATTTCTTGTGTGTTATACGAAGGGGTTTCATCAAAAATAAAAATGTTCGACCAGTTGTGTTTTGTTTTGTGATTGTATACGTAAAGTATTTTCCCGAATTTTGTGAATTGGTTTTCGGGTTCATTTTCGTTTGATATTATTCTTAATTTTTCATTAACGGTTTTATGAAATCTCTCGATGTCAGAAATTCCATTTTTACTTATTATATAATATTTAAAGTTGCTCCTTCTGATTCTAACTAGAGTTTAAGTGCGATGCACATGAAAGCGGAGTCTTTGTCGGCTTTTATTTCTATGGGTTTACCCAAGTCGTTGAATATACGTGGAATAGCTCTTTTAGCTTCAAGCCTATTTACTTCTATCAGTGAGGCGTATTTAGAATAAATGTCAATACATGATAGTAATTGTTTATTGTTTATTAGAAATCCATGAAGTTGAAGGTTGAAGGTTTCTGGGGTTGTTTCAATACTTAATCTTGTGTTTCTATGTTCGGTTTTAGCGATGTTACAGATTTCACATTCGTTTATGATGTCTTGGATAAGCTTTTGGTAATCGGGGTAATAATAAATTTCTTTGAACTGAAGTGTTAGTTTTTCTATGCCAGGGTGTAAATATTCTTTGTGTGTTTTAAGAATGATTTCTTTGAAATGGGCATATGTTTGAATGTCTATTAGTTTGCTACTGGTTTTCATGGTTTTAGTGAAATTGTCGGGACTTATGATTTGAATATAAGCATTTTGAAATATCTGGAAGTCGATTTCATCAGGGAAGTAGATAAAACTTTTTTTATTACAGAAGTATTCTTTAATTAGGTCTTTAGCAGGGTGTCGATCATGTCCTTATAACTGATTTTTATTCTAGTTTTGTGGAAATATTTTATTATCTGGACGACGTCTTTTTGTCTTTTGTGAATTCGAATTGTCTAATTATAATAATTAAGAGCCTTTCTGTTAATGGAATGTGAAAGTAGCTGCAGTGGGAGGGGAGATTGGATCATTTTCTCCTAGGAAGTTTTGATTTTGATTGAAGTTTTGGTGATTTTCGTTACCAGGTAGGTATTGGATATTATAATGGTATTCGTTAAGATTTATCTTCCATCTCTGTAACGCTTAATATGTCGAATGTTCCACCGAATAGGAAAGATCTAAAATATTTTGTTGCCCATACTATAGCTAATAGTTCTTTTTCTATTGCTGAATAGTTAAGTTCGTGTTCGTTTATATTACTTGCTATATTACTTGCGTCTGTTGTTAAAGAGAATTTCTTTTCGAAGTTTGGATATATTAGGATTGGATCGGACGTAATGAGTACTTTTAGTTTCTCGAAGGCGGACATGTAGTCATTATCTTTTGTGTAAATTATTGCTCCTTGTTTTAATTTAAGTGTCATGGGTTTAGCTATTTTTGCAAAATTGGGAATGAACTTACGGTAGAATCCGCAGAGTTCAAGGAAAGATTTTATTCCTTTTGTAAGGCAAGTTAACAATTGCATTTATTTTGTTAGGGTTTGGTTTTATACCGTCTGTTGTAATTATGTAACCGAGAAATTATGTTTCTTTCTTCAGAAATTCACATTTATCAAGTTGCAATTTTAGATTTCTGATCGTAGCTTATCAAATACCCTTTTCAATGACATAATGTGTTCCTCTAGTGAAGTGGAGTAAACGATAATATCATCTAAGTAGACTAAACAATCCTTATAGATTAAATCTTTTAAAAGGTTGTTCATGCAACGTTGAAAGGTTGGTGGTGCATTTTTCAAACCGAAGGGCATACGAGTATATTCGTAATGTCTATGTTTTGTTGAGAATGCCGTTTTGGGTATTGACTGTTGGTCCATTTGAATATGATGGAAACCTTTAGCTAGATCAATAGTTGTGAAGTATTGACAGCGTCCATTACAGGGATAGGGAATTTGTCGTCAATGGTTATTTCATTGAGGCTACGATAGTCTATGACTAATCGAAATTTTGGTTTGCCAGAAGCATCGCTTTTCTTTGGGACAATCCAAATTGGAGAACCATAGGGGGATTTCGATTTCCTAATTATTTTTTGTTCGTTTCGTTGATTTGTTTATTAACTTATTGGTCAAATGCTTGGGGGTATTTATATGGTTTTTTTATAGATAGGGTCTTCGTGCATGTATGAATAGAGTGTTTAATCGTACTTGTGAAGGTCAAATTTTCACCTTCTTTGTACTGAATATCACTGTATTCGAGCAAAACGTGTGAAAGTTGTTCCCTATCTTCCGGATTTAGATGTTCGAATCTGAATACGTTGGATTCTCTTAACTCGTCGTTTAAGGCGTAGTTAGAGGATGAGGGTTTTCCTCAGATTCAGAAGATTTGGGACACTCATTGGTAGTCTTGGATTCTTCCGGATTAGATGGCTTTGGCTCATCTGGTTTTAAGTGGGGTTTCCGCTTAATTTTACGGAGGGTTTTCTCCTTTTTTGGGGTATGTAGAGGGGTTTCCTCTAGGTTAGATGACTTGGGGTACTCATTGGTACTCATCTTTTGGATGTGATCGTACCACATTTTAAATGGGTAGCCATTTCTGTTGACTGTTTGTGTTGAATAGTTAATTTGAGTGTTGGTTAACTCTAAATAGTTTCTGCCTAATAATAAATCATATTTTTCTGAGAAATAGTGAATAAATAATGTTTGTTTAGTCAAACAAAGTTTGCTTGAATGCAATGAAACGCTTTGGAGAATTTGATTGGGAAATATTTTATTATTATAATTATAATTCATAATAATAAGAAATATTAGAATTGGAGTTATTTTGGTGTTTCGTTCGGTCATTGAAGGTTATTCACCTTCTTATTGTGCTATTTGTTTGAGTTTAGATACTGTCGTTATGTCATGTCTAGCAAGGGTCATAAAGAACCTATCGGTCAATTTTCTCATGATCACGTCTTTAACTGTGTTGTTTAATGCATTTGTGTATTATAAGGTATTGTTAACGTTATTTTCTAGCATAAGCTTATTTGAAATCATTCATGAATGATTTAGTTTCTAATTCTGTAGTGACCAACTTAACTTTACACTGCAATAACTCTTCAAGACACCCTCGCCCTAAATTATAGCAGCTTTTGTGTAAAAGAAAAAGCGAGAGAATTGTCTTAGACCAATCAGAACAGAATATGATCGTACGATTATACAGTTAGGGAAAGAAAAGCTGTAACAGCAACCACCAGCATGCAGCTTCCCCAGAGCTTAGATCATTATCGGATTAAACTTCGTGGCGAACACTCACAATTTTTGACGCTGCCCATTTAAACTGCACATACACGTGAAATATAATTAGTTATATATATATCCAATCTCATGAAAACAAGAGTTGGTATATTTCAATAAATTTCCGTGTTCGATTTGTGTGTGAAAGTGGCAACGAGATTCGACCCCAAGGCGTAAGGAAGGCCAGGCCTATATAAGAGCATTTGGTTGCTCTACAGCCGACTACCCCCCCCGTCTCGTCGACCCCCGCATCAGCTCATGGTTTAAACCCCGTCGCTCCAAGAAGAGGCCTCGAGGCGACATAACCTTCAGCAACAAGTTACGCAACCAGCCACCTGCCGAATGATAACCAACCAAATGTACTGGAAGGCTAGAGCTCATCCAGATTATTCAGCTATGCAGAAGTTTAGACGACCGGAGCAGATTTAATTACATTTGAACATCATCATCGTCACGCAGTGAAGATCATCTCCTATGACCAACGGAGGTCCAACTTTGTGATTTCGTCTTATCGCAGCGCAGCGTAGCAGCCAGCGGTTTCCTAAGGTCTTATCGCTGCAATACTGCAGTTATATTTCGTGTTTTGTTTTGATTCTTGATTTTCTTTTGTATTGCGATTTATAATGAATTAAATACTCGCAGATTGGCGGAACTTTTGGCATTTGAATAGGAATTTAACTTAGAACCTTTAAAGTTTGACCTACAGCTCGACAATGTCAACGTGAACTTGGGCCCAACTTTACGCACATCATGGAGTGGATATTTAAGGTCGTGAGTACTACAAAACAACAATGATAAAAATCTTATTATGAATTACCTATATTAAAATTCTAACAAAATGCCACTCGAACGTCTAATTAAAATAATATCTGCATTTGAGTAAAGATTATATAATTATATTTGTTAATTTTATATTCAAGTACTTATATATATTTGCTTTATACTTTACTTTTATATACTTTATTTTACCCACTGAATATAAACGAAAATGAAGAGTTAGAGAATGACTAGGGTAATTATGCGTAGATAAAAATATTGTTAGTTTGTAAAAGAGATTTAATGAAACCGCTTATTAAACTGAATTTATATAAATGGAATTATGATTGAAGATATATTGAAAAATAATGAATTGTGAATAAATAGATTTAATGGTTTGTCGAGTACTTATGTTGAACACTTTCTTAAATATGTGGTAGAGTTATTTTGAACTTGGCCAAGGGACAATGTAAATATTTTAAGTAGCATTGTCATGGTAGGGAGGGTAAAGACTTAGGGAATCATTAACATCCAAAATTCCCAATACTTATCAGAATCTGTAGCTTATCTTCACACGTGTCGGCGTGTATCATTAATATCAATATAAAGCCATTTCTTTTATTAATCGGTAGTCCAGTTTGAATATTGTTTATGAGTAAGACGCACTTATTAAAATGTAGTAGCGTTCGTACTATCCTAAGCTAAAAGAACCCCGACCTACGGCGAGCTAGACCCGAGCATAGCAAGAGTGCGCATCCCTAGCGAAGGAAGTACAAGGTCCTCTTTATTAGTAATTATCACCCACTATTAAAAGACCCACTAGTTAAAAATCTATCGAACTACGTACACTACAATTCTTCGACGAACTTACGGGTACTTCCGTTGAAGGGTGCGTTGTAGAGACGACGGAGTAATTCTTCACATGGTATTTTCGTTTTATATTCGCTGATTCGTTCATTAGAGTGGGCCAGGTTGTTGCTCCAGATAATTGTGCCACTCGTTGATCATGTCCTGCGAACTGCATCTCTGCGCTGAAGAATACATGTTTTTGTCTGGGTTCCGTTGTTGGATACAGTTGGAGTATGAACTCTATCCTTCGTATAAAGGCACTGAGCTCTTGGGTGTCTCCACTGAATGAAGGTATTTGCCTAATTTAACTTAAGGCTTGATTAAAGTGGGATTCTGATATTAGTTGGATTTGTTCGGTTGCCATAGTTGATTTTGTTTCTGTAGTCTTTTGGTTTTTTGTTTTTTCACTTTTATTAATCGTATGCAGTAAGTTGACTATTGTGTGACAACCACCGATTATACGTAGTTCTTTTGCGAATAAATAGAGTTCACTTAGCGCCGATTCGCGTGGTTTAATCATTAAAAGATACGCTTGGTTATACAAGGATCTTTTGTCACTAGATTGATATTTGTAAACGAGTCGTACAACTTTTTCTTTTTATCCTACCGACTGCGCCATTTACGAATTCAGACCGAGGGTTTGATAAAAAAAAACACACGATTGAGTTTTATATTTTATTAATTCCATTTAAGAACTAGAGCCATTTGATTATCACTAAATTGGAAAGTTAAATTGGCTTAAGCGGTGTTATCGCGGTTGATAACGTACTCATAAGTGAACTGCTGCATGGCGGCATGCTTTCTGTTTTATAGGCAATTTGAGGAAGCCAAAGAGCGAAGTATAAGAAAGTTGGGTTGTAAGCCTCTATTTTCCTGTTGGAAGAGAGTCTTCTGAAAAATAGGGGTAATTGGAGAATCCTGGGACAAGTGCGTAGGCGTAGGCGCCGATCGCGAAAGTTTATTATTTCAGTTGGCTCGCCAAGTGGTCGAATGCAAATGATTAGGCGACGAGAGTCTATGTTTATAAAGGCGAAAAGAGTCTATGTTTATGATAAGACGACAAGTGTCTATGTTTACGATTTGCGATCTATGAGAAAGGGTGGCTTTGGAACATGACGGTTAATGGAAGGGTTTTCGTTCTTTGATTACATTTTGTGCTAAGACTTAGATATTTTGTGTTTATACATTAATGTGGGTGTATGAGCTTATACTAGTGTATGTTGCTAATAATTATCTCATGGGGAGTTGTGGGTGTAATAATGGATATGTTACTATATAAATATATATAATGATCTTTTGGAAAGCTTCAAAAGCCTCATAAATAACATAACATAAGCTTGACATATAAAGCTAAGTATAACCTAAAACCCTTATGTTAACAGTCGGTAGGATACTGAAAAAAAGTCCTAGTAAACTCGTAATCCCTTGACATTCTAGTGAAAAGAGGAAACTTGTACGGCCAAGTAACCTTTTCTGATTGTACCCGCGAATTGGCCGCAACAATGTGATTTCGTTTCGTTTAAAGTGACTAAAATCGGTATCCGCACAAGAACCTTTGCGATCGGAGTTAATTTTAAGACCTAATTTTGTGGCCTGCTTCGTGAAGTGAGACCATCACTAAGGTGTAATACAATTAAAAGGAGCACTGTGCAGTTCACTAAGACATAAGTCTCGGACTTCTGTAGCAGTCTGTGAACAAAAACATCAGCCCACTTAAATCAAAAGTGCGACCGCTACTATTGTCATAAGTCTCGACATACTGTAGCAGTCTGTGAACAAGAACAGAAACTAACTTATAAATAAAACTAAAATGGCGTTAACTGCGGAAAATCTTTCTCGATTACTTCGGAAAATACGCCAAGTACCGCAATTCTCTGTAGACCCATCAAATCTCGTACATCAGACGTATCGAATACCTGTTGAACTTATACCCTTCGAACGACATTCGACAGAAGGCAATCATATTTGGAGCCATCGAACTTCAAATTGTCGAAGATGCGGAAAAGGTTTCCCAACTTGGAATGCACAACCGCCCAACAAGAAGGTCTAATCCGATAGTCAGCCAAGACTTAATTTAAATTCACTTAACACCTATAAACCTACAAACATCAATCAAATCAAAAAAATCCCCTTTTAAACAAACTCCTCCGACCAGACAACAGCAATTTGATCAGAACAGAAATTTATACAACGAATTCAGAACAGACTTACTTCAGGACCGTCAAAACGACACCCGAAACTATTATCAGCCCCCCCGACTACCAAGAGTGCCGAATAAGCGTTTTTAAGAAGGCAGCGGACAATCACTTATGCATGAAAATTTTCCAATACTAGCCTGGGATCCCACCAATACATAGAGATCATGTTTAATAACCACAGATATAGATGCATGGCTTAAGCATGATGAGCTCAAACTTTTTCAACCTTCAAGTTAAAGATAAGCAAATAACTGTCCAAAGTATGACAGGCTATTCTAAATTAAATAAATATGAAGACCTTCCAGCCAACGGTCTTTTTCTACAAACACAAAAATTCTATATTCATTCATTTTCACCTTATTATAACATTCTATTAGGAAGAAAAATACTAATTAACGAAAAAAGATGCATTCACAAAGAACTAGATCCATGTGATGGGAACTCTTCAAAAAATTTTAATGCACTCTTACAAGAAAACAACTTTACATCAGAAATAAAATATGCCATTGACAACAACATAGACTCAGAACACACATACAGACTAGAACATTTAAATAGTGAGCAAAAATACAGACCTACAAAAATTTATTAAAAGAGTTCAGTGACATTCAATATTCCAAAAATGAAAACCTTACATTCACAAGTATAATACGTCATGATATAAAAACCGTTCACGAAAACCAAGTTTTCAAAAGACCATACTCGTATCCGTTTGCCTATGAAGCAGAAGACAATAAGCAAATTGAGGAAATGTTAAAGCAAGGTATTATACGCGAAGGATAGATGCTTCTGCCAAACCGAAATTCAGGTTGATCGTGGACTATCGAAATCTAAATGAAATAACAATAAATGATAAATTTCCGATTCCTAATATGGCCGAAATTCTAGGCAAATTAGGAAAATTTAAGTTTACTACGATTGACTTAGCAAAAGGCTTTCAGCAAATCGAAATGGAACCTAAGTCCAAATAAGGCGTTTTCGAGCAAACATGGTCACTATGGGTACACTCGCATGCCATTTGGCTTAAAAAAGGCTCCTGCAAACTTCCAAGGGTGCATGAATGACGTCCTAAAAGACCTAATTAACAATGAGAAAGATTTTTGAGAAACTTAAAGAGGACAATCTTAAACTCCAATTGGACAAATGCGATTTTTTAAAAAAGCTAACAAATTTCTTAGGTCATATTAGTCCAGAAGGAATACGACCTAATAAAGAGAAAGATAAAGCAATCGAAAAATTTCCTCTCTCAAAGACTCCAAAAGAAATGAAATCTTTCCTAGGCTTATGCGGATACCTACCGTAAGTTCATTCCAGAAAGGGAGCACAAATAGACATAAAAAACGAAGTATACAATAAATCATTTGGAAAATTGAAAACACTCATGATCTCATGAACCCAATTTTCATTTGCCCTGATTTCACAAAAACATTTCAGGTCACTACTGACGCCAGCAATTTAGCCATGGGAGCCGTGTTATCGCAAGATAATAAACCAGGAAGCTTTTTAAGCAGAACATTAAAAGATCATGAACAAAATTATAGCACTTTTGAAAAAGAACTACTAGCAATTGTTTGGGCAACCAAATATTTCCGCCCATATCTATATGGAGTCCCCTTTCAGGTTCTTTAATATTAAAGAACCTAACATGAAACTACAACGAATTAGACTTAGTGAATATAATTTAAAATACACAATTCATCAGAAAGCAACGAAAACTACATTGAAATTACAGAAAAACCAATTAACTATTTTGCAAGACAAATTGAATTTATTAAAGATACCGTAGAGCAAGTAGAGGCAACGAAATACTTTTCCAAAACAAAACTGACCATCAAATACACTGACATGACCCTGACAAAGGCAACAGATATCATCATTAAATACTTCTTATATAATAACAGTGTTATTTACCTGGAAAAAGATAAAGACTTTTTAGTTTTTCAAAAAGCGTATCGAGAAACCAACATTAACCCACACAGTAACGTGAAAATTTTGAAAAGTATAATAAAGTTAAAAGACATAAAATCTTATCCTGAATTTAAAGAATTTATTATTACTCAATATTCTAACACCCTGGTATGGAAGAAATGATAGGATTATTTAAAGAAACTCACTATTTTCCCGATTATAATAAACTAATTCAAAACATTATCAATGATTGCGAAATCTTTAACCTTGCAAAGACAAAACATAATCCAACAAAACGTGCTCTCAAAATAACTCCAGAAACAAATAACCCACGAGAAATATATGTTATTGATTTTTATGCAATTGAAAACAAACAGTATTTATCTTGTATAGACGTATATTCAAACAAACTGTAGAGATTGGTTAGACGAGTCTTTACTAGAATTTTTAAACGATATGAAAAAAACAAAGAAAATTAAAGCGGACAACGACTCCGCGTTTATAAGCACTTCTTTAAAAATTTGGCTAAACAACGAAGACATACAAATAGATATTACTACAAGTAAAACAGAAAAAATCAGAGTTATCAATACTGAGAACAATAGAAAAAATAAAGAAACACGAATGGAGACAATCTTATACATATACAACCACAAGATTAAACATAACACAACCGGACACACACCCTTCTTTACGCAGGCACACCTACTTATGATAGCCAAACAAAATTTAGACAAGCACCCTTAACGCGCGCAAAATCAAAGAATCCCTTTGGGGATAATGAATTATAATGAAATGATAATTATAATGAAAATAATAGATGCCAAACGTTATTCATTATAAAAGCAAATTTAAAAATAAAAAGCAAGTTAATGACAGCAAATACTTGTAGCAAACCGACACCTCCCAATCATCGGATTCATAATCACCATTATTCACACTATAACTTGTGCGTACACTTAATGAGTTCAATTCGGGTGTTCGGATCTAGCTCACTCGCAGGGCTTCGCCTTTTATTCATTCTTACATACGTTCTTATCATCTAGTTATATAATGCAGCGCTTGTAAGACGCCGCAGTCTGCAAATGTAAATGCAGCTAATCACCTCCCTAGTGGTCATATCTCTTGACACTTCGGCAATAGGCCGCTGCAATCGTACTTATCTGCAGTTGCCGCTTTTGCTGTCTAGTGACATGTTCATTGCAGCCCATAAATGGAACATATTTATAGTTTGCTTACTTATCATGTCTAAACACATATTTAGACACCATAATAACTTGTACTGCGACACAAGCTATAGCAGGAACACTCGAAATCGACCCGACAGAAAACAATCAAGGATTTATCTGGTTTCAATCTGGAACAATACAAATACCCATCATCTTTATGCATCACTGTCTCACAATAAAAATTACAGAACTTGAAGAAACATTTAATAGTATAATCAAACAATGTCAAGAATTTAAAAACTTTAACCGAGAAAATGGAAAGAGAAATGAATGGCATACGCATCTCAAAACGAAACAAACGAGGACTGGTTAACTTTGTAGGTTCCACACTAAAATATCTTTTTGGCACACTAAACGAAGACGACAGACAACATATTGAACAACAAATAGCTAACGTAATAAAACAAGAAGCACCAGCTTGTACTTTTCAAAAATATCGTAAACAATCCTATATTAAATATATAAAACTAAATATACTTATAACCCGGAATATGACAGGAGAAAATCTTTGTTATAATTGTAACGGTCAAGAAATTTATATAGAAAATAATAAATTCATAAAAATATCCAACTACACATCAGAATTAAAACAAATTACAATATCTAATAGTATTCAACAATACACAAATGTAATATTTACTGAACTCAATTTAACCAAAGTCGAACCAATGTCACACATAGAAATTAAAGAAATGATTTTGTTAAACAATAAGAATAACACAATTTACAGAAACATACTAATAATCTTCACATCTGTTTTAGTTTTAATTTACATATTTTACTTTTGTATGAAATGTAAAACAGCGCCACACAAAATTATTATCTCTTACCTAAAACCCAGTAAAACCGCTAACAAAAATATCGAAAAAGAAACAGAATCAAAAACAGAAGTATTTGAAATTGAAAATCCAGTACCACAATTATATCCAGAAAGAATCGCTTGAGGACAAGCTTATATTTAAAAGGTGGGGGATTAACACATTCACTCTTTATATAAACAGCTAAAGCCGATCTTTTGGAAAGGTTCACTCTTTAAAAACCTCCTAAAGAACATTCTCCCAAGACATCAAACGCTCAACGGTAACAACTTAATGATCCGGTAAGCTTGACAAATAAAGCTAAGTAGAACTTAAAAGGCTCTTGCTAATCCTCTGTAGAAGATTTGCTGGGCCGAAAGAATACATTTGTAAATTAGTTCATGACTGACCCCTGGTGAAACTTATCCAATTAAATCTATCACCTAAAAAATTTATTATATATAGTAGCATATGTACCATAGTATAACACTTTGTCACACACACACACCACACACACACAGTACATATGTACCACTTGATCACACCCACCCAATCCATTTGCCCCAACACATAAGTCAGATCCCAAGCTCTTGGCGACAATAACAATTTCGGCCGCGTTGACATAAACAATTGATTCATAGACATAAACATCCGCCGATGCCGAAATTCGTTATTCCCACTAAGCAACCAAATAGCTTACGCAGCACAAATCTTGGTAATTTTCCATGCGCAACTCTCTTAAAGAGCGCAACCCATTTGAATAAAGAGGAGAGCCTTTAAGTTCATATAAACAAAGTCGACCAAGGGTTTGCTAAGCGTTCAACTCACACTCCAGAGTTAGTTCTAATTCATCCACTATACCATTAAGACGTGAATTGACTCCGATTCAAAGTTGTATTATTATCTTGAAATAAAAACTTATATTTTTTTTCAAAACTTGCAACCGCGAACTCGTAATTGGCGCAGTCGGTGGTCCTAAACTTATAGTGACCAACAAAGAACCTTCTTGTGTGATTTAACTTCAACTTTGTGGCTAATCAGTGCTACAAGAAGTAACTATCCGCCAGTCATACAGTGCTTAATAATTAAAACCGCTTCAACTTGGTAGCCCACTATAATAGTGTGACCGCTACTAGAAGAAAAAAAAATTATTACATAAGTGCTGCAAAGACAAGACCACTAAAGGGTAACTGAAGCCCCAGGTTTTGCATATCAACCAAAGACAGTGTGTAGCCCGCAAAACAAAAAGCGTGACCGCTACGAGGAGTGAAAAATAAAATAAAATCAACAACAACAAAAACAAGAGAAACAACAATGGCACTACCACAACAACAAGTGCAACTACTCTCCGAGAATCATCTGAACCAGGCTCTTGGTCAGATTCGACAGGTACCAACATTTACCGGTACGACACTGGAACTGAGCTCGTTCATAAGAAGAATAGAGTTCATACTTCAACTATATCCATCAAAGAGTATCCCAGCTCAGTGCAGCTAATACATGGCCGGAATTGAAGGAAGCCCTAATCGCCGAGTTCAAGACCCAGACACCATTTGAAGAGCTTTTGAGACGACTATATAACACCCAATTCAATGGATCAGTTCGTAAGTTCATAGAAGAGCTTAAAGCAAAATGCTTCGTAATTACAAATAAGCTAGCTTTAGAAAATAACGATCTACATAATCACATTTATACAAACGCAATGAACAATACAGTAAAAAGTGTAATTATTAAAAAACTCCCAGATAGACTCTACATGCAATTAGCCAGATTTGATATAACAACAGTCAGTAAATTAAAGCAAATTGTACAGCAGGAGGGTTGTTATGACAGTACATGGTCCGATCACCCAAAATCCCAAAATACTCAAAATACCCAAAATAAAAATCAGTACAGCCCAAACTATAACAACACTTCAAATAATCAAAATAGAAATCAAAATTATAATCAAACATCAATTAGCCAAAATAAAAATCAATATATG
Organism: Drosophila erecta; assembly: GCF_003286155.1. Classification (NCBI taxonomy): domain Eukaryota; kingdom Metazoa; phylum Arthropoda; class Insecta; order Diptera; family Drosophilidae; genus Drosophila; species Drosophila erecta. The sequence continues at coordinate 12,961 of NW_020825273.1, forward strand.
AACAAAAACAATAACAGCCATGACCAGCCTTTTGAACACCTATTCAGCGTTGTTACTAAAACGGTCCATTTAATAGACTCAAAAGTAAATAATAATGCTACTGTCGCAGTTGGTCGTGATAGTGTTAAAATCTATTTAATCGCTATCTAAAAACAACATGCTTTTAGACACGCATGCGACTCTCAATATCGTTTTAAGTTTTGATTGAAACCTCGACAATAGCGCGAAACCGTGTAACGCAATATCAATAAAAAACATGAATTTAATATCAGAAAGACGCTATTGAATTTGTGAGAGGCTGTAAATCCAATCGGTTACCTCAGAACCACACGAAAAAGCAATAAAAAGCATTTGAAAATCAAAATCTATCTTAAGAGCAAAAACTAAAAATAAAATAAATTAGTGAAGAGGCAAAAAAAAGAAATCAAATAAGATACTTACAAAGTAAAATCCGTAAAACAACAAATAAAAATAAAAAGAAATTAAATAAATAAAATAAAGTAAAACAAAAAATAACAATATTAAATTAACTTGAGAACAACGACAAAATGACAGAACCCAGAGTCGTGCCACCCCTATCAGACAGCAACATGACCCAGGTTGCCACCAGATTGGCAATGTAGAGACGTTCAATGGCCGAATTTATACTGCCCCTTTATGTTACCGGAGATTAACGCCAACAGCAGATCCTATTTGGGCATGTCGAGCGCAGCATCAGCGGAGAAGTCATGCGCAGCATTGGAGCCAAAGACATCAACACCTGGCCACAGCTAAGATGACAACTGGATCTCAACTAACTCGACTCTAACCACATTGTTTCGGAGGAGTTTCGGAGGACCCCATTCAGAGGAAGTGTACGAGCATTCCTGGAGGAAGCAGAAAACCGCAGACAAACCCTTACCAGTAAGCTTGAATTAGAACAAAATGCTGAAGAAAAAGCTTTACATTTAAGATTAATAACAACATCCAGTATTGACCACTACTACAAACCACAATTCAAAAAACGAAAGAAAAATAATCACAACAGTTCATGGACAGCAAATTCAAATTAATAATATTGACACCAACCACGGCTATCTCCTTTTTTCTGATAAACCAGTCCAAGTACAATCCTCCTTTGAACATCATTGTTTAAGTATTAACTTAACCGAAATACACACTGTAGCTGCGTACCGACTATCATGCACCCCAAATTAAATTTTTCTACAATAAGATAAAAAGAGAATTAACTGGAATAACCATGCAACATAGAAATAAACGTGGACTTATTAACATTGTGGGCTCAGCTTTTAAATACCTATTTGGCACACGTGATGAAAATTATCGAGCAGAAATACAGAAAAAACTTGACACACTCCCATGACACAGTGAAGTTACATGAACTTTATGACGGTTTACAATTGATAAACGACAGAATGCAGAAGATACAGAAATACGAATATGACGACAACATCGTTAACTCCCTTTTATACGAACTTATGCAGTTTACATAATACAAAGAGGATCTGGAAATGTTTAACCCCAAATTTCTAAACTTCGACAAGCTTGAGGGGGTTCAAAAGCGGGCAGTGGTTCCCGACCTCATGCATTATTCGAAATATATATTTCGGAGCATGATGATTTAAATTTGGTTACTTACAAATAAAGTATATTATTATCCGTACAAATTTGTTTCTCAGTTCTTATGAACATGGGACTTGGCTCCGCATTGGACTATACGACTTTATAAATATCTAATTTAGAAATCATATGCGTTCGGTTTACGTTATGTATTACCAGATTAAAATATAATGGAATATACGAATACGAATGCTATATAAAAATGCCCGTAATCGAATTAAAAGAGATTTAAAATTTTACCCAAAGGCAAAATATTGAAGTATTTTTCAATATGATAAAATAAATGGAATTATATAAAATGGAAATCTATAATATTTATATTGCTTAATTCAATTCGAAAAATATGAATGGAATATGAAGAATGAAACATTATTCTGGTTGATCCTGCCAGTAGTTATATGCTTGTCTCAAAGATTAAGCCATACATGTCTAAGTACTAACGAATAAAAAGTGAAACCGCAAAAGGCTCATTATATCAGTTATGGTTCCTTAGATCGTTAACAGTTAATTGGATAACTGTGGTAATTCTAGAGCTAATACATGCAATTAAAACATGAACCTTATGGGACATGTGCTTTTATTAGGCTAAAACCAAGCGATCACAAGCGTTCGTTATATTGGTTGAACCCTAGATAACATGCAGATCGATGACAGATCTTTCAAATGTCTGCCCTATCAACTTTTGATGGTAGTAACTAGGACTACCATGGTTGCAACGGGAAACGGGCAATCAGGGTTCGATTCCGGAGAGGGAGCCTAAGAAACTTCTACCACATCTAAGGAAGACAGCAGGCGCGTAAGTTACCCACTCCCAGCTCGGGGAGGTAGTGACGAAAAATAACAATACAGGACTCATATCCGAGGCCCTGTAATTGGAATGAGTACACTTTAAATCCTTTAACAAGGACCAATTGGAGGGCAAGTCTGGTGCCAGCAGTCGCGGTAATTCCAGCTCCAATAGCGTATATTAAAGTTGTTGCGGTTAAAACGTTCGTAGTTGAACTTGTGTTTCATACGGGTAGTACAACTTACAATTGTGGTTAGTACTATACCTTTATGTATGTAAGCGTATTACCGGCGGAGTTCTTATATGTGATTAAATACTTGTATTTTTTCATATGTTCCTCCTATTTAAAAATCTGCATTAGTGCTCTTAAACGAGTGTTATTGTGGGCCGGTACTATTACTTTGAACAAATAAGAGTGCTTAAAGCAGTCTTCAAATGCCTGAATATCCTGTGTATTCTGATAATGAAATAAGACCTCTGTTCTGCTTTCATTGGTTTTTAGATCAAGAGGTAATGATTAATAGAAGCATTTGGGGGCATTAGTATTACGACGCGAGAGGTGAAATTCTTGGACCGTCTTAAGACTAACTTAAGCGAAAGCATTTGCCAAAGATGTTTTCATTAATCAATAACGAAAGTTAGAGGTTCGAAAGCGATCAGATACCGCCCTAGTTCTAACCATAAACGATGCCAGCTAGCAATTGGGTGTAGCTACTTTTATGGCTCTCTCAGTCGCTTCCCGGGAAACCAAAGCTTTTGGGCTCCGGGGGAAGTATGGTTGCAAAGCTGAAACTTAAAGGAATTGACGGAAGGGCACCACCGGCATAATTTGAATCAGCACAGGAAAACTTACAGTTTGATAGCTCTTTCTCGAATCTATGGGTGGTGATGCATGGCCGTTCTTAGTTCCTGGAGTGATTTGTCTGGCTAATTCCGATAAGAACGATACTCAAATATATTAAATAGATATCTTCAGGATTATGGTGCCGAAGCTTATATTGCCTTATTGTGTTTGAATGTGTTTATGTAAGAGGAGCCGTACCTGTTGGTTTGTCTCCTTATAAGGTCACTAGCTTCTTAAATGGACAAATTGCGTCTAGCAATAATGAGATTGAGCAATAACAGGTCTGAGCTGCACGCGCGCTACAATAAAAATCAACGTGTATTTCCTAGACCGAGAAGTCCGGGTAAACCGCTGAACCGTTTTCATGCTTGGGATTGTGAACTGAAACTGTTCACATGAACTTGGAATTCCCAGTAAGTGGGAGTCATTAACTCGCATTGATTACGTCCCTGCCCTTTGTACACACCGGCCGTCGCTACTACCGATTGAATTATTTAGTGAGGTCTCCGGACGTGATCACTGTGACGCCTTGCGTGTTACGGTTGTTTCGTAAAAATTGACCGAACTTGATTATTTAGATGAAGTAAAAGTCGTTACAAGGTTTCCGTAGGTGAACCTGCGGAAGGATCATTATTGTATAAAATCCTTACCGTTAATAAAAATTTGTTATAATACAAATACATTTTGAATTTACCAAAATTACTTACCAAATTACAAAATTAAAAAATTTACCAAATTTAAATTACCAGATTATCAAATTTAGATATGATATGATTAAAGAATAAAACGATTATGTATTGTTCATCTTAGTTATGAGCATCCGTTGGCTAATGCAACAACCTAAAATATACAATGTAGTACCTGGTACCCATCAGGTCAATGTTTTATATAAATTGCATTATGTATCGCCCAAACATAGTTATATATAAACCGTAAATAACCTGATTATATGATACATAATGCTTATATGAAACTAAGACATATCGCAGCATTTATTTTAGGTATAAAAATACATTTATTGAAGCAATTATGCCAGTAAAATGGTGTATTTTTAATTTCTTTCAGTAAAAGCAAAATTGACATTATATAAAAATGAATTATAAAGCTCTAAGCGGTGGATCACTCGGCTCATGGGTCGATGAAGAACGCAGCAAACTGTGCGTCATCGTGTGAACTGCAGGACACATGAACATCGACATTTTGAACGCATATCGCAGTCCATGCTGTTATGTACTTTAATTAATTTTACAGTGCAGCTTGGACTACATATGGTTGAGGGTTGTATGACTATGCTAATTAAGTTGTTTATAAATTTTATAAGCATATGGTATATTATTGGATAAAATAATAATTTTTTTATTCCTAATACTAAAAAATATATATGAAAAACATTATCTCACATTTGGATGTGAAAAACGAAGATAAATATTTTCTTTTTCAAGTTCTTTTCAAGTTTTCTTTTTCGATCAAGTAATACTGAGAAATGTGTAGCATACAAAATTGAATTATTTTTCATCTAGAATTGTCTCTTATTAATGAATCGGAAATAGAATAAACCTGGTTATGTTATTATTCTTCGTTGGTTCGTTTAATGGAAAACACTTTGCTGCAAGAAATAATTTAAAAAAATGTTTTTATCATTATATATATAGAATTAATGAGAAATTAACGATTTAGGTCCTTCTTAAATGAGGCCATTTACCCATAGAGGGTGCCAGGCCCGTATAACGTTAATGATTACTAGATGATGTTTCCAAACTAAATATAACCATGAGACCGATAGTAAACAAGTACCGTGAGGGAAAGTTGAAAAGAACTCTGAATAGAGAGTTAAACAGTACGTGAAACTGCTTAGAGGTTAAGCCCGATGAACCTGAATATCCCTTACGGAAAATTCATCATTAAAATTAATTAATTAATATGATTACAGTGCCTTTATTTTTCGGAATTATATAATGGCATAATTATCATTGATTTTTGTGTTTATTATATGATATTTATTGTATGATTAACAATACGAAAGATTCAGGATACCTTCGGGAACCGTTTTGAAACACGGACCAAGGAGTCTAGCATATGTGCAAGTTATCGGGATATAAACCTAATAGTGTAATTAACTTGACTAATAATGGGATTAGTTTTTTAACTATTTGTAGCTAATTAACACAATCCCGGGGCGTTCTATATAGTTAGGTATAATGTATATAGTAGCATATGTACCATAGTATAACACTGTGTCACACACACACATCACACACACACAGTACATATGTACCACTTGATCACACCCACCCAATCCATTTACCCCAACACATAAGTCAGATCCCAAGCTCTTGGCGACAATAACAATTTCGGCCGCGTTAACATAAACAATTGATTCATAGACATAAACATCCGCCGATGCCGAAATTCGTTATTCCCACTAAGCAACCAAATAGCTTACGCAGCACAAATCCTGGTAATTTTCCATGCGCAACTCTCTTAAAGAGCGCAACCCATTTGAATAAAGAGGAGAGCCTTCAAGTTCATATAAACAAAGTCGACCAAGGGTTTGCTAAGCGTTCAACTCACACTCCAGATTTAGTTCTAATTCATCCGCTATACCATTAAGACGTGAATTGACTCCGATTCAAAGTTGTATATCTTGAAATAAAAACTTATATTTTTTCAAAACTTGCAACCGCGAACTCGTTATTGGCGCCACCGTTATTGGCACCACCGACTGGTCCTAAACTTATAGTGACCAACAAAGAACCTTCGTGTGTGATTTAACTTCAACTTTGTGGCTAATCAATGCTACAAGAAGTAACTATCCGCCAGTCATACAGTGCGTAATAATTAAAACCGCTTCAACTTGGTAGCCCACCATAATAGTTCGACCGCTACTAGAAGAAAAAAATTATTACATAAGTGCTGCAAAGGCAAGACCACTAAAGGGTAACTGAAGCCCCAGGTTTTGCCAGTGACAAAGACAGTGTGTAGCCCGCAAATCAAAAAGCGTGACCGCTACGAGGAGTGATAAATAAAATAAAATCAACAACAACAAAAACAAGAGAAACAACAATGACACTACCATAACACTCCGAGAATCATCTGAACCAGGCTCTTGGTCAGATTCGACAGGTACCAACATTTACCGGTACGACACTGGAACTGAGCTCGTTCATAAGAAGAATAGAGTTCATACTTCAACTATATCCATCAACTGACGTCCGCCAGTTACACGTCCTCTTCAGTGCAATCGAAATGCAAATTGGAGGCGACGCCCAACGAGTATCCCACCTCAGTGCAGCTAATACATGGCCGGAATTGAAGGAAGCCCTAATCGCCGAGTTCAAGACCCAGACACCATTTGAAGAGCTTTTGAGACGACTATATAACACCCAATTCAATGGATCAGTTCGTAAGTTCATAGAAGAGCTTGAAGCAAAATGCTTCGTAATAACAAATAAGCTAGCTTTAGAAAATAACGATCTACATAATCACATTTATACAAACGCAATGAACAATACAGTAAAAAGTGTAATTATTAAAAAACTCCCAGATAGACTCTACATGCAATTAGCCAGATTTGATATAACAACAGTCAGTAAATTAAAGCAAATGTACAGCAGGAGGGTTGTTATGACAGTACATGGTCCGATCACCCAAAATCCCAAAATACTCAAAATACCCAAAATAAAAATATACAGCCCAAACTATAACAACACTTCAAATAATCAAAATAGAAATCAAAATTATAATCAAACATCAATTAGCCAAAATAAAAATCATTATATGAACAAAAACAATAACAGCCATGACCAGCCTTTCGAATACCTATTCCAAGAATTTAAGCAAAAACTCAACCAAGCACAGACACAAAATCCTTTAAACTATTCCCCCAACTATCAACAAAATCCAGTTTCTTCATCCGCTCCGAATCCGGCAACAAAAAGGCAAAGACCTAGTACCAGCGGCCATTCAAAAATGGATACGTCCGAAAATTTTCATCTACATGCCTCGGACGAAGAAGAAGACACAATTCCTTCATAAATATTGTTTTAAACAATATACCGCTCCGATGTGTTATAGACACTGGGTCTACAATAAACATCATAAGAGCAAACATTTTTAATTTCCCAGTTAAAACTACTAATTTACAATCACACAGCATTAACGGTACAATAACCCTAAAGAAAATCATAATTCTAAAACCAAGTAAGCTTTGCCCTACTAAACAAGTTTTTTATATTCATAATTTTTCCAAAAATTACGATATGATATTAGGTACAGGGTTCCTAGAAGACTCCAACGCCCAAATAAACTTTGGCAAAAGAAGTGTAGTTTTAAACAACAACAGTTTCTTAATGGACTACCTACCAGAACGAGAAGGAAGCCTAGAAGACAACCCCGACTATTTGAATGTTTTACAGCCATCATTATCCACTGATGATGAAGCCACAAATTATGCAATAGGAAACGAGATAAGGGAATCAAATGAATTCAGGCTTGACCATCTAAATAAAGAAGAGTCAAATGCCCTTACTAAAATTCTTCAAGAATTTTAGGGACATACAATACAGAGAAGGTGAAAATTTGACCTTCACAAGTACTGTAAAGCATGTCATCAAAACTAAGCATGAACCCCCAATCTATACGAAACCTTATAAATACCCCCATACCTTATAAATTCCTGTCATGGATGAAACACTAGATAAGCTAGGTAGGTCTCAATATTTCACTACCATAGATTTAGCAAAAGGTTTTCCTCAGATCCAAATGGATGAAAGCTCGATTCAAAAAACAGCTTTTTCCACAAAAAATGGACATTACGAGTACACTCGAATGCCGTTTGAACTAAAGAACGCACCTGCAACATTTCAACGTTGTATTAACAATCTATTAGAAGACCTAATTTACAAAGATTGTTTAGTTTACATGGACGGTATAATAGTTTTTTCCACTTCATTGGAAGAACACTTGTTATCTCTACGTAAAGTATTTGCTAAATTACAAGAAGCTAATCTAAAGTTACAACTTGACAAATGTGAATTTATGAAAAGAGAAACAGAGTTCTTAGGACACATTGTAACTACTGAAGGCATAAAGCCCAACCCAAATAAAATAGAAGCCATACAGAAATTCCCATTACCTAAAACTAATAAAGAAATAAAATCATTTTTAGGACTTTGCGGTTTCTACCGTAAATTTATCCCTAACTTTGCAAAAATTGCTAAACCAATAACACAAAAACTAAAAAAAGATTCCGTTATAAATTCTAAAGATACCGAATATATATCAGCCTTCGAAAAATTAAAATTTTTAATTATGTCCGAACCAATATTAATTTACCCAATTTTCGAAAAAACATTCTTATTAACCACAGATGCAAGCAATGCCGCTCTAGGTGCTGTATTATCACAGGATCGTAAACCCGTTTGTTACGCTAGCCGTACTCTCAATGAACATGAACTTAATTATTCAGCAATAGAAAAAGAAATTTTAGCTATTGTCTGGGCCACTAAATACTTCAGGTCCTATCTTTTTGGTCGTAAATTTCAGATCCTTAGTGATCATCAATCTTTAGTTTGGCTCGATAATATCAAGGAACCAAACATGAAACTCCAAAGATGGAAAATCAGACTAAATGAGTTTGATTACCATATAAAATATGTACCAGGAAAAGAAAACCATGTCGCCGACGCACTTTCACGTGTAAAAATAGAAAACTTCTACGGCGAATCTCCCACTTCAGCTGCTACCATACATAGTAGCTATGAAGATAACCAAAATTACATTTCCTTTACGGAAAGACCAATAAACTACTATAATAGACAAATAGAATTTGTCAAAGACGACAATAACAATACAGAAATAAGAAAATATTTTCATAAAACAATACTAAAAATCCATTATAAAGAAATGACAAGTGCATATGCAAAAGAATTAATAAAAGAATTTTTGTGTACAAAAAATAGCTTAATTTATTTTCATAATGAAATAGATTTCCTTACATTTCAAAACGCCTTCATAAATATTGTCAGTCCGAACAACATAACTAAAGTTATGAGAGCAACCAGTAAATTAATAGATATTGAAACATATTCAGAATTTAAAGAAGTAATAATAAAAACCCACAGAGAACTCTTACATCCAGGTATAGAAAAACAAACCAAAATTTTTAAAGAAAAATATTACTACCCAGACTATCAAAAGTTAATACAGAACATTATCAACGAATGTGAAGTATGTAACATGTGCAAAACAGAACATAGAGACACTAAATTAAATTACGAGTTAACGCCAGAAATTTTCAATCCTAGAGAAAAATATGTTATCGATTTTTATTTAATCGATAATAAAACATTCCTGTCATGTATTGACGTTTATTCCAAATATGCCGCCTTAATTGAAGTCAGCTCTAGGGATTGGCTCGAAGCAAAAAGAGCTCTACTTAAAATTTTTAATGAAATGGGAAAACCGTCCGAAATAAAAGCCGATAAAGACTCAGCATTTATGTGTGCTGCATTACATTTATGGCTAAAGTCCGAAAATGTTCACATTAACGTCACAACAAGTAAAAATGGGATTTCTGACATTGAGAGATTTCATTAAACTGTCAACGAAAAGTTAAGAATTATAAGCACTGAGTCCGACCCAGAGAATAAAATAACAAAATTTGAAACCCTACTCTATGTTTATAACCATAAAATTAAACATTATACAACAGGTAAAACACCAGCAGATATTTTTATATATGCAGGAACACTTGCATATGACACCCAGCAAGAGAAAATTAATAAAATAAATAAATTAAACGAAAATAGACATAGTTATGAAGTAGATACCAGATACAAGCACCATTAGTAAAATCAAAGACAACAAACCCATATAAAAAGACAGCAGAAATTACACTGACGAAAAATATTATGAAGAGAAAAACAGAGGCAGTAATCAAAACATTTTAATAGAAAATGTACAAAATAAATTTTATGTTCAAAATAATCATACTTATTTGGCATCTTCAAAAACTTTAATAATAAACAAATGCTTAACGGGCATACTTATCCAATTTAATACAGAATGCAGATATGTAAAAACTCATAAAGAATTTGAAATCAATTATGTCGAACCTAATATAATATTAACTTGGAACTTACCAAAAACCATACTTAACCAAAATTGCATAAATAGAGATATAATAATAGAGGGAGACAACATAATAAAAGCTTTTAACTGTTCCATACAAATCGAAGACATCTCAATATCAAACACTATGTTAGATTACACGCAAACGATTTATGTTAACAACAATATCACCTAAAAAGTTTATTATATATAGTAGCATGTGTACCATAGTATAACACTTTGTCACACACACACTACACACACACAGTACATTTGTACCACTTGATCACACCCACCCAATCCATTTGCCCCAACACATAAGTCAGATCCCAAGCTCTTGGCGACAATAACAATTTCGGCCGCGTTAACATAAACAATTGATTCATAGACATAAACATCCGCCGATGCCGAAATTCGTTATTCCCACTAAGCAACCAAATAGCTTACGCAGCACAAATCCTGGTAATTTTCAATGCGCAACTCTCTTAAAGAGCGCAACCCATTTGAATAAAGAGGAGAGCCTTCAAGTTCATATAAACAAAGTCGACCAAGGGTTTGCTAAGCGTTCAACTCACACTCCAGAGTTAGTTCTAATTCATCCAATATACCATTAAGACGTGAATTGACTCCGATTCAAAATTGTATTATTATCTTGAAATAAAAACTTATATTTTTTTCAAAACTTGCTACCGCGAACTCGTTATTATATACATTAATATATACATACGTTCAGCTTAAGACCAAAAATGAAATGCAGGCAAAGCTGCTTAGGTCAGGATTAAGGATTTGTTTACAAGAACGGCTAAGTACCGTTGCCAAAGAATTCTTTATTAAAACTCATACTGCGCAGATTGCATACAGTGTGGGAATCAATTAATTGCTTAAATGCTTATAGTCCTTTGCAATAATTAAATTAGCCGGGTTGGGTGGCGCAAATACGTCACTACTCTGCCCTCAAAGAGAAGCCTATACTTGGGCTGGGACTGATGGATATATTAGTGGTAATGGAGCTTCTTCCATATCTTTTTTTGTGATGTGTTTTGAAATTGATTTCTTATTTTGAATTTTGCATACAGCATCATAAATGGGTTAAATGATACAATTCTTAAATATAAGTACAATTAATAAAAGTGCGATTAGGCCAATGGTCATTAGTATGTGAAGTGTAATGTTGTTTTCTGAAACCATAAAACAATGTCGTTATGTTATACAATTTTTATTTTTGTTATATTAAGTAATATATAAGTGGTGTCAAATCTATTTCTGGTATTAAAAGATTTTCACTTAAAATTATGCCATCGATTTCTATTTTGTTTCCTGTCCGTCTATTTTTATATTATTAATTGAATTTTTTCAATTTTGTTAAAGAATGGTTTGGTTACAAATTAAAGTGGTTAAAGTTCCAGGTTACAATTTTGTTAGGTTTTATGTATTTTATTATTTCTTTCGTGTGCACTGGCTTTAAATTAAAAATTGGTTTTAAGTCTTTAATATTATTGGTGACTCATTCATTGTTTGTTTCTTTATTTTCGGCATTGTAAACTTTATTTGCTCTTTCAAAATATGATTGTGTGTCTGTGTAATCTAGCTGATAGCCGCTGGAGTCTGGATAAAGGGATTATTTTAATTGAGTTTATAAATGAAAAGTTAATGGGTATTTGTCATGGTTTAGTAATTTGGGGTTAAACAGTCAGAGTCTGAAAAGCTGCATGGCCATTTCCAAATCTTGTACGTATTATGTAAACTTCATTAGTAGGAATAAAAGAGTTTTAATGATGCTGTTGTTATTTTCATAATTCTGTATCTTTTGCATTATGTCATTTATGAATCGTATAGCATAGTTGAAGTCATGTAGTTTTACTGAGTTATGGGCGTTTATGTCAAGTTTCTCCTGTATTTCTACTTGATCATTTTTATCGAGTGTGCCAATAGATATTTAAAAAATGAGCCCAGAATGCTCATAAGTCTTCGTTTGTTTCTAGGTTCAGGGTTATTCCGTCTAGTTCTCTTTTCATTTTATTGTATGAAAATATGATCTGGGGGCATGGTTTGTAGCCTTTGCTCAAAGTAGTCAGCTACGATGTCTATTTCAGTTAAATTGATTCTGGTCTGGAATGGCTTATCGGAAAAAAGTAGTTATTCTTGGTTGGTGTCAATATTATTAATTTGGATTTGCTGTCCATGAACCGCTGTGATCAGCACAAGCAATAATGTTACCGGGTGCCTGTGAAATTGAAAATTGATTATTTTGATTTCGTTTTTTTAATTGCGTTTTGTAGAAGTGAGTAACTCTATTTCTATTAGTGATTTTCTAATGGCTAGAATCTGTCTGTTCTACATTTTTGTTTGATTTAAATTGTTTTTTTTTTTAATTGGTCCTACTTTCAGTATTGCCCCTTTTTCTATATAGTATCAACTTTGTTGGGTGTCTAATATTGGTTGCCCGGCGTAAAGAAATATGTGTGTAGGGGTTTGTCCAGTGGTATCGTGTTTGGTCTTGTGATTGTATATGCAAAGTATTGTTTCTATTTTCCTTATTTTGGTTTCGTCATCGTCATCGGATGTTTTTATTATGGGAATATTTTCATTGTTTTAATTAGTCTCTCTATGTCCGCCACACCAGGTTTTGCTTTGTTAAGCTGCAATTCAATTTCCTCACTCTCCAGCCATCGCTTGAGGGCCAAACTGGAAAATGCGCCGTCTCTCTCTGCCTTTATTAATTTTGGATTGCCAATCTGGTTAAATATGCGCAAATGCCCCTTTTTGTGCAGATCTTTCTCTAGTCATAGTGTCATAAAATATTTGAGTGATGTGTCTTTGAAAATATTTTATAACCTTGATGTTTGGTGGTCTTTTTGAGAATATTACTTTTCTGTTAAGTGTATTTATTGGTCTTGTCGTAATAAAGATTAAGTCACTATTGTCTTTTTCTATGTTGGGTTTGTTCGCTCAAGTATATTTCCTCAATTTTTATTCTGGACAGGACGTCCGCTACGCAATTTTCTTTCCTTTTAAAAATTTTATCTCGAATTCGGATCATTTTACTCTCCATCGGGTGAGTTTTGAATTTTCGTCTTTCATGCGGTACAACCAGCTAAGTGGCTAGTGGTCACTATTTCAAGGTAGTGGCGTACTTTGTAGTGTACGTAGTTCGACAGATTTTAACTAGTTGGTCTTTTAATAGTGGGTGGCAATTACTAATAAAGAGGACCTTGTACTTCCTTCGCTAGGGATGCGCACTCTTGCTATGCTCGGGTCTAGTTCGTCGTAGGTCGGTATTCTTTTAGCTTAGGATAGTACGAAACGCTACTACATTTTAATAAGTGCGTCTTACTCATAAACAATATTCAAAACTGGACTATCGATTAAGTAAAGAAATGGCTTTATATTGATACTAATGATACACGCCGACACGTGGGAAGATAAGCACAGATTCTGATAAGTATCGGGAATTTTGGATGTTAATAATTCCCTAAGTCTTTACCCTCCCTACCATGACAATGCTACTTAAAATATTTACATTGTCCCTTGGCCAAGTTCAAAATAACTCTAACACATATTTAAGAAAGTGTTCAACATAAGTACTCGACAAACCATTAAATCTATTTATTCACAATTCATTCTTTTTCAATATATCTTCAATTATAATTCCATTTATATAAATTCAGTTTAGTAAGCGGTTCCATTAAATCTCTTTTACGAGCAAACAAATTTCAATCTACGCATAATTATCCTAGTCATTCTCTAACTCTTCATTTCGTTTATATTTAGTGAGTAAAATAAAGTATATAAAAGTAAAGTATAAAGCAAATAGTCATAAGTAATTGAATATAAAATTAGCAAATATAGTTATATAATCTTTAGTCAAATGCAGATCTTATTTTATTTAGACGTTCGAGTGGCATTTTGTAGAATTTTAATATAGGTAATTCATAATAAGGTTTTTTATCATTGTTGTTTGGTAGTACTCACGACCTTAAATATCCACTCCATGATGTGCGTAAAGTTGGGCTCAAGTTCACGTTGACATTGTCGAGCTGTAGGTCAAATTTTAAAGGTTCTTATCTAAATTACTATTCAAATGCTAAAAGTTCCGTCAATCTGCAATTCATTATTATTTGCAATACAAAAGAAAATCAAGAATCAAAACAAAACACGAAATATAACTGGAGCACTGCAGTGATAAGACCTTAGGAGATCGCTGGCTGCTACACTGTGCTGCGATAGGACGGAATCACAAAGTTAGACCTCCGTTGGTCATAGGAGTTGATCTTCCTTGTGTAATGTTGATGATGTCCAAATATAATTAAATTCGAGCACAGCTGAATAATCTGGATGAGCTCTAGCCTTTCAAAATATTTGGCCAGTTATCATTCGGCAGGTGGCCGGTTGCGTAACTTGTTGGCTGAAGGTTATGTCGCCTCGTGGCGAGGCAGTAAAACATGATTTCAAGTTTTCAAAAGCGGTTTGAGCCTTTTCGTTCCATTCAAGCGTATTCTTCTTTTTAAGAAGTTCCGTTAAAGGGAAACTAATAGTGGCAAAGTTTTCTACAAACCGTCGGTACCATCCCGCTAATCCTAGAAATCTTCGTAACTGCTTAATCGAAGTTGGTTGTGGAAATTCTACTAACGCTTTAACTTTATCTGTGTTGGTTCTTATTTGTCCATTCCCAATTATAAAACCGAGATATATGATCTCCTTCATACAAAATTTAGATTTGCTGACGTTGATAGTGAGATTTGCTTTACGTAAGCATAAAGCTATCTCCTGTAGTAAAAGCATACGGGATTCAAAATCCTCGGACAAAACTAATAAGTCGTCAAGATAAACAAATACTCTATTCCTAAGATGCGCTGGAATGACTCGATCCATAAGACGACAAAGAGTTTGGGCAGCGTTACAGAGACCAAAGGGCATTTTTTTCTGTACTGATATAGCGGTCTATTCGGTATTGTAAACGCAGTGTATTGCTTAGAATTTTCGTCGAGCGGTATCTGCCAATATGCATGCTTCATGTCGATACCACTTATGAATTTAGCTGGTGGTAACCGGCTTAAGATGCCGTCTATATGAGGTAGAGGATATGCGTCTCGCTGAGTAACCTTGTTTACCTCTCTAGAATCAAGACATAGACGGTTCTTGTCTCCTTTCCAAGCGCTAGTTGACTCTTCGATAACATTGAAGGCTAGCATGTTATCCACTTCAGCGAACATCAGCTTTTCAATGGCAGGTGAAACTGGCCAATGCCGTTGTTTAACAGGACTCGCATTTCCTACATCAATGCTATGTGTGGACAAGGTAGTACGACCTAAACCTTCGGAAGCAAAGGATGGAAAGGTTTTTATTACCGTCTCCAGCCGAAGTCTTTCTCCTTCGTTCAGCTGATGATATTTTGGAGAATCTTAATCATCATCCAAAGTACCGATGTCTAATTCAGCAATGGTCGGACTGCTCGTAATTTTATTTAGTAATCCAAACTTTTGCCAAAAATCAATGCCTAAATGCCTGTTGGAGTTCTGGTATTATAAATAATTCAAGATTGTCTATCGTATCTCCATACTTAATGGAAGTTATAAGTTTTGACACTACTTTGCTTTTTGTTCCGTTCGCAGCGCGAATTTCGCCAGAACATTTTTTTACGTTGTTGTGTTTAAGGAAGTTCTGAGCAGCTAATCCGCCTACACAACTTATTGTTGCTCCAGAATCTAATAAAGCCTTGTAAGTTTGACCCTCTATATTGATATCCGTATAGAGTCTTTGGTCATGCTAAGTACTATTGCGGAAATAAGTTTCTGTCGGTAACGATGAACCTTCTTCCAAAATTCTCTCAATCGGCTAGTAGATCGTCTGGGTTTTAAATGAGTCCCTATACTATCTACTTTACCAAATATTTCTTTACGCTTATTATTGTAATTTTGAATTCTTATATGTAAGGGTGTAAAGGAAAAATGAATATCAGGCTGACCTAAAGGTTCTATCTCCTGAAATTCACGGGCTTCAGTGGTTGACTTTGATTTAGCAACTTCTGAGTCTACGGATGTATCTTGTTGCTCAGAGAAACATCCTTTTGTCGGTTTCCCGGATTACAGTTTGGACATGTCGGCTTGTACTTTTCTTTAAGTCCGCAACCGTAACAAAATATAATTCTTTTAGCCATACAATCATCGAATCTGTGGACTTGTTTGTCACAATTCCAACAAGTTGTGGTATTTCGACGTTGAATTTGTTTTACTTCATCACCTACTCCATTTTGCAGTCTGTCAATAAACCGTTCCATGGTTTCCTGGAAATCTTCAAATGCTTCATTTTCTCCTTGCTTGCGTTTTCGGATTCCCTCCCAAATATCATAATCTGTCTTTATATCTTCGAATCTCTTCCTAAATTCGCCACAAAATGTGTTCCAATCGAAATTTGGATTGTTTCGATGAAACTTCCAATACCAATCTTTTGCTTTTCCTGCAAACAGAAGGTACAAATGGTCACATAGAAGTCCATAATCATTACCTAGATTTTGTTTGGTAAGTGAGCATATCCTGTAAATGAATTCATTTATCCTGATGCTTGTTATGCTACCATTGAACTTTAATCCCCATTTTTAAAAAATTCCTAATACTTTTTCCGGGCTAACATATGAGCTTGCATTGCTCCTGTTTCCGCCACTTTCTTCTACATTATTGTCTGAGAATACCGATTTTGATTGGCATCGTTCCTGCTCAAATCTGTATTTGGTTGGATATTGTCAGGTGTGGAATTAGTATGTGTGGGGTGTGATAATTGCAAGTTGTCCAAATGACTTTTAATAGATGTCTCTATAGTCTTCCCTAAATAAGAAGTAAGGTTATCCATAAGTTGAGCCTGTTTTTGGCTAACAGTAAACTGTATAAAGTGCATCAACTCTGGTTGAGTACAAAGAGACATACTGGAATTCGTTGGAGGTTCTGTTAAGATCCTATCGAAATTTCCTCTGTAAGTAGTTCTTTTATACACTCCTCGTCTAGGAGGTGTACCTCGGATCCTGCCTGATCTGGTATTTCTCCTTAATGGGAAAATATCATTATTATCTTGACATTCGCTTACGCCGGATGTGCCAGCTGTTGCAGCATTTAATTCAGCGAACAGAGTGTTATTAGAGTGAGATAAATTCGATTCGTTGCAATTTGCATTGCAAATCGGACATGTTTGTGTACTTTTTAAGTGATTTATAATGCACTTTTTATGAAATGTATGCCTGCACGATGTTGTTGCTGACAAAACGGTGGGTGCTAAGATTTCTTTACATATGGCACAGCTATTTTCAAAGCCTTGTGAAACTTCAACTGCATTGCCTGCACTATTCTTGGCCGCCATATTATTGTTGTTAAGATATGTTGTAATTATTTGGTTTGTCTTTCTTTATGTCGATCACTTCTATCAGAATCTTAGTTGTATCTCTATTTGTTAGTGGATTGTAGCTGGTCTATTGCCTCATGCTTTTATTTACTTGAAAATCGGACAATATACGGACTTATTGAAGTGTAAGTATAATGTATTCCAAAAAAAAATCAATTGTAAATAAAGTTGAGTAAAGAAACGAATGGTGATGAGCTTCTGTGGATTCGAAACAGTTCCACTTGGTCGATCAATTCTCTTTCAAAATAACTCGCATGTTCCTAAGTTCTACTATCCCTTCCAAATAGATGCTCTCAATCCAATATGTTAATTTATTGGAATTAGGTATATTGTGTTTTAACTGTGGATGGATTACTTTAGAGCTTAGTGTGCTATAACAAGTTAAGGACTTGTCGAGCTTCACGTCTGGGCCAAAAATGTGGAGTACATGTCGGGTATCACGTCTGGCTTCAAAAATGTGTAGTACTTGTCGGGCCCCACGTTGGGCGCCAAAAATGTGTAGTGTACGTAGTTCGACAGATTTTTAACTAGTTGGTCTTTTAATAGTGGGTGGTAATTACTAATAAAGAGGACCTTTTACTTCCTTCGCTAGGGATGCGCACTCTTGCGCAGTCTAGCTCGCCGTAGGTCGGGGTTCTTTTAGCTTAGGATAGTACGAAACGCTACTACATTTTAATAAGTGCGTCTTACTCATAAACAATATTCAAAACTGGACTATCGATTAAGTAAAGAAATTGCTTTATATTGATACTAATGATACACGCCGACACGAAGATAAGCTACAGATTCTGATAAGTATCGGAAATTTTGGATGTTAATAATTCCCTAAGTCTTTACCCTCCCTACCATGACAATGCTACTTAAAATATTTACATTGTCCCTTGGCCAAGTTCAAAATAACTCTAACACATATTTAAGAAAGTGTTCAATATAAGTACTCGACAATCCATTAAATCTATTTATTCACAATTCATTCTTTTTCAATATATCTTCAATCATAATTCCATTTATATAAATTCAGTTTAGTAAACGTTTCCATTAAATCTCTTTTACAAACTAACAATTTTTAATCTACGCATAATTATCCTAGTCATTCTCTAACTCTTCATTTTCGGTTATATTTAGTGAGTAAAATAAAGTATATAAAAGTAAAGTATAAAGCAAATATATATAAGTAATTGAATATCAAATTAGCAAATATAGTTATATAATCTTTAGTCAAATGCAGATCTTATTTTATTTAGACGTTCGAGTGGCATTTTGTAGAATTTTAATATAGGTAATTCATAATAAGATTTTTATCATTGTTGGTTTGTAGTACCCACGACCTTAAATATCCACTCCATGATGTGCGTAAAGTTGGGCCCAAGTTCACGTTGACATTGTCGAGCTGTAGGTCAAACTTTAAAGGTTCTAAGTTAAATTCCTATTCAAATGCCAAAAGTTCCGTCAATCTGCGAGTATTTAATTCATTATAAATCGCAATACAAAAGAAAATCAAGAATCAAAACAAAACACGAAATATAACTGCAGTACTGCAGCGATAAGACCTTAGGAAACCACTGGCTGCTACACTGCGCTGCGATAAGACGAAATCACAAAGTTAGACCTCCGTTGGTCATAAGAGATGATCTTCACTCCGTGACGATGATGATGTCCAAATATAATTAAATCTGCTCCGGTCGTCTAAACTTCTTCTGCATAGCTGAATAAACGGGATGAGCTCTAGCCTTCCAATATATTTGGCCAGTAATCATTCGGCAGGTGGCCGGTTGCGTAACTTGTTGCTGAAGGTTATGTCGCCTCGTGGCCTCTTCTTGGAGCGAACGGGGTTTAAACCATGAGCTGATGCGGGGGTCGACGAGACGGGGGGTAGTCGGCTGTAGAGCAACCAAATGCTCTTATATAGGCCTGGCCTTCCTTACGCCTTGGGGTCGAATCCCTTTGCCACTTTCACACAAATCGCACACGGAAATTTATTGAAATATCCCACTCTTGTTTTATGAGATTGGATATATATAATTACAACTTCGCGGTTTGTTGGTTAATAAAAAAAATATTTTTTTATTCAATCAAAAACTTAAGCGAACGTCGGAGACAAATTCACGTCTTATACAATTGAAGTATGAATAAAATCTAAATCTAATTTGCAAAGCGAACGCTTAGCAAACCGTTGGCTGAGCTTATTTACTTCTTCATATTGAGCGTACATAGGCTCTCATTTATGTTAACGTTAATTAGGCGCTCTCTTGAGTGAATTGCGCATGGATACAGATCAGCCGAGTTTGAGCTACGTGGAAAGTTTTGACCCTTTAAGCTGTGTAAGCAGTTTTCACCCTTCTAGTGGGAATAACGAATAAGACTGCGGATGTTTATGTTAAATTGTTTACATCGGCCGAATTTGTTATTGTCACCGAGAAGTTGGGGTTCTTATGTGCTAAGGCATTCTTGGTTCTATGTTCTATTGTTGCTAAGTAAGAGAATATAATATATAAAGTGGCTGGTATATGTTGTAGATATATGTTGTGTGGTTGAGCATTACATATGTCACTACCCCACCCTTAAAATTTAGCCTGTCCTCAGGCGGATATTCTAGGATACAATACAGGATTAGTATCAGGTACTGTATTTATATTTTCTGTTGTTATACTATTTTGTTGTTTTATTTGTTCTGAATTCTCTTTTTTATACTTAACAATTAATTTTTTTGGAATGCCTTTATATTTATAAATAAAATATAGTATAAGTGCAAGTATTATAATAGCAAGTATAGTTAATGTAACAATTTGTAATGTGTTGTATGTATTAGTTTGTTCCTTAATTATTTCTTTAGCGTGTAGATATGATAATGGTTCTAACTTTGTTACATTGTTATTGATATAGACCGTTTGTGTGTAGTCTAGTGTTGTGCTTGTGATTAATATGTTTTCTATTTGAACAGAACAATTAAAAGCTTTTATTATATTGTCTCCTTCTATTATAATTTCTCTATTAGTTATACAGTTTTGATTTAATACAACTTTTGATAATTTCCAAGTTAAAATTATGTTTGGTTCTACATAAGTTATTCCAATATTGTTATGTGTTTTTGAATATCTACATTCTGTTGGTATTTGATTTAATATTCCTGTAATACATTTGTTTATTATTGGTTTTCTTGAGTTTTGTTTATAAACTTGATTATCTTGAATATAATATTTATCATTTACATTTTCTATAAGTATATTATTATCTTCGTCTGGATATGGTACGATGTTAAAAAGTGCAGTTTTTATAATGTCTCTAGGAATATGGGAAATAATAAGTATTTCATTTGCATCTGATTTTAACCACGTAGAAGTTTTTATATTTAGCAATTTTTCGGAATTTACATGTGATAATGGATCATGTTTTAGTAATTTGGGATTAAAAATGCCAAGTCTTGTTAACTGCATACCAAGTTCTATATCTTCAATGTATTCGGTAAAGTGTTGTAAATTAAATATTAAAAGTTCTAATCTTCTGTCACCCTCACTTATTGCGCTTAAATGGTTGATTACTTCAATGCCTCTATTGACTACTTCTATTACTTCATTCAATTCATTAATTTGAATATTATGTTGAGAAAGATCGTTTATTTTTTGTTCTAATTCTTCTTTGTCATTTTGATCTAAAGTGCCAAAAAGGTATTTATATGCGGTACCTATAATATTAATTAAACCACGTTTATTACGTTTTATTATTCTTATTCCATTCATCTCTCTGTCTAATTTTTCAGTTAAATATTGGATTTGGGCTATAGTACCATATTCTTCAGCTTGTTTAATTAAATTCGCAAAAGTTTGTTCGGTTTTTGTTAAGTTTACGGACAAATAGTGATATTCATAGTTTATAGGTATATTAATTGATCCTGTTTTAAATATAAGATATCCATTTTTAGCTTGTATTGGGTTCACCTCTAGGCTTTGACCACGGACGGTACGGACGAAACATATTATAAATGTTATTATGAATAACTGTTTAATCGGACTCCTCTTGATTTTTGAGAGTTGAGCTGGAATGGTATTTACTGTTATTAATTTTCTTTTGTTTTTTAAATTTAGATTTATAATGTTCAACTTTTCTTCCTCTATTTGTTTCTTCGTAATGCTTCTCATCTATTTGTTCTATACGCCCTGTTTTCTTAAATGGGTTAGTTGTTTTACTTTTTACCAATGGTGCTTGTTTATATCTGGTATCTACTTCATAGCTATGTCTATCTTTATTCAACTTATCTATTTTTGATTGTTTCTCCTTTTGGGTGTCATATGCAGGTGTTCCTGCATAAATGAAAATATCAGCTGGTATTCTACCAGTTGTATTATGTTTGGTTTTATGATTATATACATAGAGAATAGTTTCAAATTGTGTTATCTTATTTTCTGGGTCGGACTCACTATTAATGATTCTTAACTTTTCATTGACTGTTTTATGGAATCTTTCAATGTCGGAAATTCCATTTTTACTTGTTGTGATATTTATATTCACATTTTCGGACCTAAGCCATAAGTGTAACGCGGAACATATAAAAGCTGAATCTTTATCGGCCTTTATTTCGGACGGTTTTCCCATTTCATTGAAAATTTTAAGGAGAGCTCTTTTCGCTTCCAGCCAGTCTCTACTGCTAACTTCAATCAAGGCGGCATATTTGGAATAAATGTCAATGCATGACAGGAATGTTTTATTATTGATTAAATAAAAATCGATAACATATTTTTCTCTGGGATTAAAAGTTTCTGGTGTTAACTCATAGTTTAGTTTAGTATCTCTATGTTCTGTTTTGGATATGTTACATACTTCGCATTCATTAAGAATGTTCTGTATTAACTTTTGGTAGTCTGGGTAATAATATTTTTCTTTGAAAAGGTTAGTTTGTTTCTCTATTCCTGGGTGTAAAAGTTCTCTGTGGCTTTTTATAATTATTTCTTTAAATTCTGAATATGTTTCAATATCTTTTAATTTGATGTTTGATTTCATAACTTTAGTTATGTTATTCGGACTGACAATTTCTATGTAAGCGTTTTGAAATGTAAGGAAGTCTGCTTCGTTATGAAAGAAAATTACGCTTCTTTTAGTACAAAAATATTCTTTAATTAATTCTTTGGCATGGACATTTGTCATTTCTATGTAATGAATTTTAATTTTTGTTTTATGAAAATATCCTTTAGTTTCTACGGTATTATTATCGTCTTTTATAAATTCTATCTGCCTGTTGTAGTAATTAATTGGCCTCTCCGTTAAGGAAATATAAGATTGGTTATCTTCTTGAGCACTGTGAATAGTAGCTTGTGTTGGTAACGAAATATTACTGGAGGTTTCTCCTAGGAAGTTTTCTTCAATTTTTACTCTTGATAGAGCATCTGCTACATGGTTTTCTTTACCAGGGAGATATTTGATATGGTAATCAAATTCATTTAATTTGATTTTCCATCTCTGAAGTTTCATGTTTGGCTCTTTAATTGAATCAAGCCAAACCAATGGCCTGTGATCACTGTAGATCTCGAATTTTCTACCAAATAAATAGGACCTGAAATATTTAGTGGCCCAAACAATAGCAAGGAGTTCCTTTTCTATTGCGGAATAATTAATTTCATGTTCGTTCAGAGTTCTGCTCGCGTAACATATAGGTTTATGCTCTTGCGATAATATCGCGCCTATAGCAAAATTGCTGGCATCAGTAGTTAGTGAAAAAGACTTTTTAAAATCTGGGTGTATTAATATGGGATCGGACGTTATTAACACTTTTAGTTTTTCAAAAGCTAAGTAATAGTCTGAGTCTTTGATATTTATTATTGAGCCTTTTTTTAGTCGTAATGTCATTGGTTTTGCTATTTTAGCGAAGTTTGGAATAAATTTGCGGTAAAAACCGCAAAGACCAAGAAATGATTTTATTTCCTTAGTGGACTTTGGTATAGGGAAATTCACTACGGCTTTAATTTTTGTGGGATTTGGTTTAATACCATCTGTTGTAATTATATGCCCTAGGAATTCAGTTTCTTTTTTAAGGAATTCGCATTTGTCTAGCTGTAATTTTAAATTTGCTTCCCTGAGCTTTAAGAATACCTTTCGCAAAGACATTATGTGCTCTTCCAATGAAGTGGAATACACAATTATGTCATCCATATATACGAGACAGTTTTTGTATATTAAATCTGCTAAGAGATTATTCATGCAACGTTGAAAAGTTGCGGGTGCATTTTTTAAACCAAATGGCATTCGAGTATATTCAAAATGACCATTTTTGGTGGAAAAAGCTGTCTTCGCAATGGAATTTTCATCCATTTGTATTTGATGGAAACCTTTTGCGAGGTCAATGGTTGTAAAGTATTGGCAATTTCCAAGCTTGTCCAATATTTCATCCATTACCGGTATTGGGTATTTGTCATCAACGGTTATTTCGTTGAGGTTGCGATAGTCAATGACTATGCGAAATTTTGATTTTCCCGATGCATCTGGCTTTTTGGGTACTACCCAAACCGGAGAGCAATACGGAGAATTCGATTTTCTTATGATGCCTTGTTGCATCATGTCTTTCATTTGGTTTTCGACTTCTTCGTCGAAGCTTTGTGGGTATTTGTATGGACGTCTGTAAATTGGGTCTTCGTGTTTAGTTGTTATGACATGTTTAGTTGTACTTGTGAAGGTCAAATTTTCACCTTCTTTGTACTGTATGTCACTAAACTCGTATAAGACACTGGTGAGGGCTTTCCTCTCTTCATCGTTTAGATGATCAAGTCGAAATTCATTTGTTTCATTGAGTTCGTTGTCAATTACATAATTGACATACTCAATATTTAGAGAATCTAATAGGTTTTCTTTTAAACTCTCTTTAGGTGTTTCTTCTTCTTCATTAATATCTTCAAGTCGCAATTTAAATGTGTATTTATTTAGAGTGACTGTATTGGATGTATAGCATATAATTGCTTTGGAATCTTCCAAATATTCCCTGCCTAACAAAATGTCGTATTTTTCTGAGAATTTATGTAAATAAAATGTTTGCTTTGTCGGACATAGTTTACTAGGTTTTAATGAAATTTTTGATTTTAAAATAATTTGACCGTTTATTGTGTGTACATCCAATGGAGCTTTTGAGTTAATCGGACAATTGAAAAAATTTTTACTCATCAAATTTATTGATGAACCTGTGTCAATCAAACATTTGAGTTTGATATCGTTCATAGTTATTTGTATGAATGGGTAGGTTCTTCTTCTTCTACTTCTGATTCCGATCCCGAGGCAAGTTGATGAAAATTTTCACTGGTGTCCATTTTAGACTGACCACTGGAACTTTCACGCTGCCTTTTTTGGGGTTGGTTAGTAGTAGAATAAGATATGGGTTTTTGATAATTTAGAGTGTTTTGCGCTCTACCCTGGTCTAACTTTTGTTTGAACTCGCTGTATGTTGCTTGGTTATTTTCAACCCTTTTTGAATTATTACTTGCATAATTATTTTGATTTTGATTTTGCTGTGTTTGAATATAATAAGGTTTTGTACCTTGGTCATTATTATTTCCCTTGTTCTTTTGAGATTCATTATATTTACTACTGCTTTGTGATGTAGATGGACTGTTTGATTTAGTTTTAACTTTTTCTGTATTTGATACAATTGTATCGTAAAGGCCTTCCCTTTGCGCTACTTGTCTTAATAATGTTGTTGTTGTAATATCGTATCTTGCTAAAGTCATGAACATTCTGTCTGGAATTCTTTTATAAATTACATCTTTTATAGTATTAGCCATTGCGGCGGTATAAAGAGTTGTATTTGTATAATTATTTTCTAGTGATAATTTACTTGAAATTTCGAACATCTTATTTTCTAGTTCTTCTACAAACTTACGAATACTACCACTCCAGTATGTGTTGTAAAGTCTTCTTAGCAGCTCTTCGTATGGGATTTGGGTTTTGAATTCATCAATGAGGACTGATCGCAGTTCAGCCCAGGTGTTGCACTGTTGTAGCTGGGACACTTCTTGTGCGTGTCGGGACAGCTGCATCTCGATGGCACTGTAGAGTACACTATGTTGCCTCTTGTCTGTTGTCGGGTATAGGGACATCACGAAGTCCACACGTCTCACAAATGATGCCAGTTCTCTTGTGGAACCGTCAAATGTTGGGATGTGGCGAATCTGGCCCAAAGCCTGATTCAAATGTAGCTCGGATAGAATCATAATTTGTTCACTGGGTTGTGCCATGTTGTTGGCTATTGTTGATTTTTGCTTTTGAATCACTTGGTAGGTTAATACCGGGGTTTTATTTTATTTTTATTTTTTTTTTTTTTTTTTTTTTTAATTTTAAGATTCACACACCTTCGTAGCGGTCCAATCAATGTTAGATGGGCTACACTGACCTGGTAACAGTCACACCTTTTATTTGTTTTGGTGGGTCACGCTTTAATGGTCACTTGCAGTTTTTAATTTGTATTAATAGTATCCAACATCGAGAGTTAGATAACTATTCACAAATATTTTGTCACATAGATTCTTTTGCGGATCTGCTTTGTATAAACTGAAGCACAAACGAAACTTTGTTCGCCACGAGCTGCGCTTTATTAATCTCGAACTAATTTATTAGCTCTAAGAGATTATGTTCACACGCGGATCCTACCGGCTGCGCCAATTACAACTTCGCGGTTTGTTGGTTAATAAAAAAAATATTTTTTTATTCAATCAAAAACTTAAGCGAACGTCGGAGACAAATTCACGTCTTATACAATTGAAGTATGAATAAAATCTAAATCTAATTTGCAAAGCGAACGCTTAGCAAACCCTTGGCTGAGCTTATTTACTTCTTCATATTGAGCGTACATAGGCTCTCATTTATGTTAACGTTAATTAGGCGCTCTCTTAAGTGAATTGCGCATGGATACAGATCAGCCGAGTTTGAGCTACGTGGAAAGTTTTGACCCTTTAAGCTGTGTAAGCAGTTTTCACCCTTCTAGTGGGAATAACGAATAAGACTGCGGATGTTTATGTTAAATTTTTTACATCGGCCGAATTTGTTATTGTCACCGAGAAGTTGGGGTTCTTATGTGCTAAGGCATTCTTGGTTCTATGTTCTATTGTTGCTAAGTAAGAGAATATAATATATAAAGTGGCTGGTATATGTTGTAGATATATGTTGTGTGGTTGAGCATTACATATGTCACTATATATAACTAAATTATATTCTCACGTGTATGTGCACTTTAAATGGGCAGCGTCAAAAATTGTGAGCGTTCGCCACGAGGTTTAATCCGATAATGAATTAAGCTCCGGGAAGCTGCATGCCGGTGGTCGCTGTTATAGCTTTTCTTTTCCTAACTGTACAATCGTACGATCATATTCTGTCCTGATTGGTCTAAGACAATTCTCTCGCTTTTTGTTTTACACAAAAGCTGCTATAATTTAGGGCGAGGGTGTCTTGAAGAGTTGTTGCAGTGTAAAGTTAAGTTGGTCACTACACCCACAGATAAGGGTAACGAGACTATTTCAAGGAAGCCTTATCTGAAGAAACTCCTTGTTTTCTAGCTTGTATATCCTTCAAATGGATTACTCCTAATTTCTTTCCTCTCTCATCCTCTAATTCGTAGTAGTACGAGCTGCGTTTCTTATAAACTTTAGCTGGGATAAGTATGGGTGCCAATTTACTACTGAATTTCTTTACGGCATTACTTTGCGTAAAGTTTCTAGCGTAAACGAAATCGCCGTTTTTAAATTCTATCTGCCGAATGCGTAGGTTGTATCTATTCGCGTTTTCTTCATGGGATCGGTTTAGGTTCAGTTTAGCTTGCCGTCTCTGCAGTTCTAAAGCCTCCGGTTTAGATAACCGAGTGTCGTCCGCCAACATATTTAGAGTACGCAGGAGACTATAGGATGCCCTTAAGGATGATATTTTGTCCAAATGTCAGAAAGTAAGGTGATGAACCTGTGCTTCTATGTAACGACGCTCTTAAAGATCCGCTAATAGCGTCTAAGTTGTCATCCCAATTTGTATGGTCTTTCCCTATATAAGCTCTTACAGCGGCTTACACCGATCTGTTAAGTCTTTCACTCGCGTTACCCTGTGGAGAATATATGGCTGTAAGTTTTTTCTGTACGCCAAAACTAGTAAGAAAAGCTTGGAAATAGCTTGACTTAAACTGACTGCCATTATCAGAAAGTATAACTTCTGGAACGCCAAACGTATAGAATATAGCGCCCTTTAAGAAATCACAGATTTTAGGAGCGGTGAACTTCTTAAGAGGTAACAAAAAGTGGAAACGGGTGTTTTTTGTGCGAGGGTATGGGCCTAAGAGGTCAATATATAATTTTTGGAATGGCCTGTCTGAGGTTAACGGTTTACCCATTGGCGGTTTTAGAACCGTGTTTGGACTTTTCGTGGTACGACAAATTGCACAATTAGATATATAGTTGCGTAATTGCGTAACCATGCAAGGCCAAAACAAATATCTTTTTAGTTTTTCTACAGTTTTACTCATGCCACAATGAGATGAACTTGGTGCATCATGAGCCTGAAACAATATATCGGGTACTAAAGCTGAAGGTATCCATAGTTTCCATGGATTTTCTTGCTTTATATCGTCTGATACAAAAGTAGTTCTTTTGTAAATATATCCATCCCTGATTTGTAGATCGGGAAATCTTGATTGATTGTTAAATATTGTCTTAATTAAGTTCAAGTATTCAGTGAATTTGAAATGTGGGGAATCTACGTCAACTATGGGTCCATTTTGACAAAATTCATCGATGGCTGGGTCGTTCTGTCTGGATAAGATGTCTGCAACGACGTTCTGAGAACCGCTACGATGTTTTATAGTGAACGTAAACGCTCTCAACTTCATTGACCATCGAGCTAACCTTCCTGATAAATCCTTCTGCCGCATTAGCCATTGAAGGGCTGCATGGTCTGTTATGACTAAGAAATCCTGGCCTTCAATATATGCGCGGAAGTTTTTTAATTCCTTTTATAACGGCAAGACATTCTAATTCGGAAACTGAATAGTTACGTTGTGCTTTGGACAATTTTTCGGACATATACGAAATCGGAAGTTCTACTCCATCTCGTTCCTGAGCCAGTACGCAACCAACACCAAAAGAGCTGGCGTCACACAACAAAATGAATTGCTTAGAAAAATCTTGTGTTATGAGAATTGGACAAGCACTAAGACATGATTTCAAGTTTTCAAAAGCGGTTTGAGCCTCTTCGTTCCATTCAAGCGTATTCTTCTTTTTAAGAAGTTCCGTCAAAGGAAAACTAATAGTGGCAAAGTTTTCTACGAACCGTCGGTACCATCCCGCTAATCCTAGAAATCTTCGTAACTGCTTAATCGAAGTTGTTTGTGGAAATTCTACTATCGCTTTAACTTTATCTGGATTGGTTCTTATTTGTCCATTCCCAATTATAAAACCGAGATATATGATCTCCTTCATACAAAATTTAGATTTGCTGACATTGATAGTGAGATTTTCTTTACGTAAGCATAAAGCTATCTCTTGTAGTAAAAGCATATGGGATTCAAAATCCTCAAACAAAACTAATAAGTCGTCAAGATAAACAAATACTCTATTCCTAAGATGAGCTGGAATGACTCGATCCATAAGACGACAAAGAGTTTGGGCCGCGTTACAGAGACCAAAGGGCATCATTTTATACTGATATAGAGGTCTATTCGGTATTGTAAACGCAGTGTATTGCTTAGAATTTTCGTCGAGCGGTATCTGCCAATATGCATGCTTCATGTCGATACCACTTATGAATTTAGCTGGTGGTAACCGGCTTAAGATGCCGTCTATATGAGGTAGAGGATATGCGTCTCGATGAGTAACCTTGTTTACCTCTCTAGAATCAAGACATAGACGGTACTTGTCTCCTTTCTTTACTAACACGCAATTACTGCTCCAAGCGCTAGTTTACTCTTCGATAACATCTAAGGCTAGCATGTTATCCACTTCAGCGAACATAAGCTTTTCAATGGCAGGTGAAACTGGCCAATGCCGTTGTTTAACAGGACTCGCATTTCCTACATCAATGCTATGTGTGGACAAGGTAGTACGACCTAAACCTTCGGAAGCAAAGGATGGAAAAGTTTTTATTACTGTCTCCAGCCGAAGTTTTTCTCCTTCGTTCAGCTCATGATATTTTGGAGAATCTTCATCATCATCCAAAGTACCGATGTCTAATTCAGCAATAGTCGGATTGCTCGTAATTTTATTTAGTAATCCAAACTTTTGCCAAAAATCAATGCCTAAATATACATCCTGTTGAAGTTCTAGTATTATAAATAATTCAAGATTGTCTATCGTATCTCCATACTTAATGGAAGTTATAAGTTTTGACACTACTTTGCTTTTTGTTCCGTTCGCAGCAGCTAATCCGCCTACACAACTTATTGTTGCTCCAGAATCTAATAAAGCCTTGTAAGTTTGACCCTCTATATTGATATCTGTATAGAGTCTTTGGTCAGAGCTAAGTACTATAGCGGAAATAAGTTTCTGTCGGTCACGACGAACCTTCTTCCAAAATGCTCTCAATCGGCTAGTAGATCGTCTGGGTTTTAAATGAGTCCCTATACTATCTACTTTACTAAATATTTCTCTGCGCTTATTATTGTAATTTTGAATTCTTATGTGTAAGGGTATAAAAGAAAAATGAATATCAGGCTGACCTAAAGGTTCTATCTCCTGAAATTCACGGGCTTCAGTGGTTGATTTTGACTTAGCAACTTCTGAATCTACGGATGTATCTTGTTGCTCAGAGAAACATCCTTTTGTCGGTTTCCCGGATTACAGTTTGGACAAGTCGGTTTGTATTTTTCTTTAAGTCCGCAACCGTAACAAAATATAATTCTTTTAGCCATACAATCATCGAATCTGTGGCCTTGTTTGTCACAATTCCAACAAGTTGTGGTATTTCGACGTTGAATTTGGTTTACTTCTTCACCTACTCTTACTAAACCTGTTTCCTCTTCTTCGGTAGTTAATTCTGCCACGCAAGAGCGATAAGGTTTCGGCTTAAACGTCCTGAGATTGTTATAAAACTGTTCATGCCTGCGCACTTCGTATCGGAGTTGTGTTCTGTTTGGGATTTTAAGATGCAACAACTCATGATGTAAGCTAGGCTTCGAATTTCTAACCAACAACTCAACTAATTGTGTTTCGGAAACTCCATTTTGCAGTCTGTCAATCAACCGTTCCATGGTTTCCTGGAAATCTTCAAATGCTTCATTTTCTCCTTGCTTGCGTAGTCATAGGAGATTATCTTCACTGCGTGACGATGATGATGTTCAAATATAATTAAAACTGCTCCGGTCGTCTAAACTTCTGCATAGCTGAATACACGGGATGAGCTCTAGCCTTCCAATATATTTGCCCAGTTATTATTTGGCAGGTGGCCGGTTGCGTAACTTGTTGGCTGAAGGTTATGTCGCCTCGTGGCCTCTTCTTGGAGCGACGGGGTTTAAACCATGAGCTGATGCGGGGGTCGACGAGACGGGGGGTAGTCGGCTGTAGAGCAACCAAATGCTCTTATATAGACCTGGCCTTCCTTACGCCTTGGGGTCGAATCTCTTTGCCACTTTCACACGAATCGCACACGGAAATTTATTGAAATATCCCAACTCTTGTTTTATGAGATTGGATATATATATATAACTAATTATATTTCCACGTGTATGTGCACTTTAAATGGGCAGCGTCAAAAATTGTGAGCGTTCGCCACGAAGTTTTATCCGATAATGATTTAAGCTCTGGGAAGCTGCATGCTGGTGGTCGCTGTTATAGCTTTTCTTTTCCTAACTGTATAATCGTACGATCATATTCTGTCCTGATTGGTCTAAGACAATTCTCTCGCTTTTTGTTTTACACAAAAGCTGCTATAATTTAAGGCGAGGGTGTCTTGAAGAGTTGTTGCAGTGTAAAGATAAGTTGGTCACTACACCACAGATAAGGGTAACGAGACTATTTCAAGGAAGCCTTATCTGAAGAAACTCCTTGTTTTCTAGCTTGTATATCCTTCAAATGGAATACTCCTAATTTCCTTCCTCTCTCATCCTCTAATTCATAGTAGTACGAGCTACGTTTCTTATAAACTTTAGCTGGGATAAATACGGGTTCCAATTTACTACTGAATTTCTTTACGGCATTACTTTGTGTAAAGTTTCTAGCATAAACGAAATCGCCGTTTTAAATTCTATCTGCCGTGTGCGTAGGTTGTATCTATTCGCGTTTTCTTCATGGGATCGGTTTAGGTTCAGCTTAGCTTGCCGTCTCTGCAGTTCTAAAGCCTCCGGTTTAGATAACCGAGTGTCGTCCGCTAACATATTTAGAGTACGCAGGAGACTATAGTCCTTGCCGTTAAGGATCATATTTTGTCCAAATGTCAGAAAGTAAGGTGACGAACCTGTGCTTCTATGCAACGATGCTCTTAAAGATCCGCTAATAGCGTCTAAGTTGTCATCCCAATTTGTGTGATCTTTCCCTATATAAGAGGTAAGGTTATCCATGAGTTGAGCCTGTTGTTGGCTAACAGTAAACTGTATAAAGTTCATCAACTCTGGTTGAGTACTAAGAGTCATACTGGAATTCGTTGGAGGTTCTGTTAAGATCCTATCCAAATTTCCTCTGTAAGTATTTCTGGTAGACACTCCTCGTCTAGGAGGTGTACCTCGGATCCTGCCTGATCTGGTATTTCTCCTTAATGGGAAAACATCATTATTATCTTGACATTCGCTTACGCCGGATGTGCCAGCTGTTGCAGCATCTAATTCAGCGAACAAGGTGTTATTAGAGTAAGATAAATTCGATTCGTTGCAATCTGCATTGCAAATTGGACATGTTTGTGTGCTTTTTAAGTGTTTTATAATGCACTTTTTAAGAAATGTATGCCTGCACGATGTTGTTGCTGACAAAACGGTTGGTGCTAAGATTTCTTTACATATGGCACTGCTATTTTCAACGCCTTGTGAAACTTCAACTGCATTACCTGCACTATTCTTGGCTGCCATAATATTGTTGTTAAGATATGTTGTAATTATTTGGTTTGTCTTTCTTTGTCGATCACTTCTATCAGAATCTTAGTTGTATCTCTATTTGTAAGTGGATCGTAGCTGGTCTATTGCCTCATGCTTTTATTTACTTGAAAATCGGACAATATACGGACTTATTGAAGTGTAAGTATAATGTATTCCAAAAAAATCAAATTGTAGATAAAGTTGAGTAAAGAAACGTATGGTGATGAGCTTCTGTGGATTCGAAACAGTTCCACTTGGTCGATCAATTCTCTTTCAAATTGAATCGCATGTTCCTAAGTTTTACTATCCCTTCCAAATAGATGCTCTCAATCCAATATATTAATTTATTGGAATTAGATATAGTCTGCTATAACAAGTTAAGGACTTTTCGAGCTTCACGTCTGACTTCAAAAATGTGTAGTACTTGTCGTGCCTCACGTCTGGCTTCAAAAATGTGTAGTACTTGTCGTGCCCCACGTTGGGCGCCAAAAATGTGTAGTGTATTTTCTCGGGCCCCACGTTGGGCGCCAAAAATGTGTAGTGTACCGTAGTTCGATAGATTTTTAACTAGTTGGTCTTTTAATAGTGGGTGGTAATTACTAATAAAGGGACCTTGTACTTCCTTCGCTAGGGATGCGCACTCTTGCTATGCTCGGGTCTAGCTCGCCGTAGGTCGGGGTTCTTTTAGCTTAGGATAGTACGAAACGCTACTACATTTTAATAAGTGCGTCTTACTCATAAACAATATTCAAAAGTGGACTACCGATTAATAAAAGAAATGGCTTTATATTGATACTAATGAAACACGCCGACACGTGCGAAGATAAGCTACAGATTCTGATAAGTATCGGGAATTTTGGATGTTAATAATTCCCTAAGTCTTTACCCTCCCTACCATGACAATGCTACTTAAAATATTTACATTGTCCCTTGGCCAAGTTCAAAATAACTCTAACACATATTTAAGAAAGTGTTCAACATAAGTACTCGACAAACCATTATATCTATTTATTCACAATTCATTATTTTTCAATATATCTTCAATCATAATTCCATTTATATAAACTCAGTTTAATAAGCGGTTTCATTAAATCTCTTTTACAAACTAACAATTTGTAATCTACGCATAATTATCCTAGTCATTCTCTAACTCTTCATTTTCGTTTATATTCAATGGGTAAAATAAAGTATATAAAAGTAAAGTATAAAGCAAATATATATAAGTAATTGAATACAAAATTAGCAAATATAATTACATAATCCTTAGTCAAATGCAGATATTATTTTACTTAGACGTTCGAGTGGCATTTTGTTAGAATTTTAATATAGGTAATTCATAATAATATTTTTATCATTGTTGTTGTAGTACTCACGACCTTAAATATCCACTCCATGATGTGCGTAAAGTTGAGCCCAAGTTCACGTTGACATTGTCGAGCTGTAGGTCAAACTTTAAAGGTTCTAAGTTAAATTCCTATTCAAATGCCAAAAGTTCCGTCAATCTGCGAGTATTTAATTCATTATTAATCGCAATACAAAAGAAAATCGAGAATCAAAACAAAACACGAAATAATAGGTTGGAAAATATCTCCCTCCCGCTTTTTTAAAGTTTTCCTTCGATAAAGGCAAATCCGCTAGCGTCAGTAAATTAAAGCAAATGTACAGCAGGAGGGTTGTTATGACAGTACATGGTCCGATCACCCAAAATCCCAAAATACTCAAAATACCCAAATTAAAAATCAGTACAGCCCAAACTATAACAACACTTCAAATAATCAAAATAGAAATCAAAATTATAATCAAACATCAATTAGCCAAAATAAAAATCATTATATGAACAAAAACAATAACAGCCATGACCAGCCTTTCGAATACCTATTCCAAGAATTTAAACAAAAACTCAACCAAGCACAGACACAAAATCCTTTAAATTATTCCTCCAACTATCAACAAAATCCAGTTTCTTCATCCGCTCCGAACCCGGCAACAAAAAGGCAAAGACCTAGTACCAGCGGCCATTCATAAATGGATACGTCCGAAAATTTTCATCTACATGCCTCAGACGAAGAAGAAGACACAATTCCTTCATAAATATTGTTTTAAACAATATACCGCTCCGATGTGTTATAGACACTGGGTCTACAATAAACATCATAAGAGCAAACATTTTAAATTTCCCAGTCAAAACTACTAATTTACAAACACAAACCATTAACGGTACAATAACCCTAAAGAAAATCATAATTCTAAAACCAAGTAAGCTTTGCCCTACTAAACAAGTTTTTTATATTCATAATTTTTCCGAAAATTATGATATGATATTAGGTACAGGGTTCCTAGAAGACGCTAACGCCCAAATAAACTTTGGCAAAAGAAGTGTAGTTTTAAACAACAACAGTTCTTAACCCCGACTATTTGAATGTTTTACAGCCATCATTATCCACTGATGATGAAGCCACAAATTATGCAATAGGGAACGAGATAAGGGAATCAAATGAATTCAGGCTTGACCATCTAAATAAAGAAGTGTCAAATGCCTTTACTAAAATTCTTCAAGAATTTAGGGACATACAATACAGAGAAGGTGAAAATTTGACCTTCACAAGTACTGTAAAGCATGTCATCAAAACTAAACATGAAGACCCAATCTATAGGAAACCTTATAAATACCCCCAGGCCTACGACAAAGAAGTCGCGGTACAAATCAAAGAAATGATTCAACAAGGCATTGTTCGAAAATCGAACTCACCCTACTGTTCTCCTATCTGGATAATACCGAAAAAAAGCGATGCTTCTGGTAAAACAAAGTTCAAGTTAGTAATCGACTATCGCAAACTAAACGAAATTACTATTGATGATAAATACCCAATTCCTGTCATGGATGAAATACTAGATAAGCTAGGTAGGTCTCAATATTTCACTACCATAGATTTAGCAAAAGGTTTTCATCAGATCCAAATGGATGAAAGCTCGATTCAAAAAACAGCTTTTTCCACAAAAAATGGCACCTGCAACATTTCAACGTTGTATTAACAATCTATTAGAAGACCTAATTTACAAAGGTTGTTTAGTTTACATGGACGATATAATAGTTTTTTCCACTTCATTGGAAGAACACTTTTTATCTCTACGTAAAGTATTTGCTAAATTACAAGAAGCTAATCTAAAGTTACAACTTGACAAATGTGAATTTATGAAAAGAGAAACAGAGTTCTTAGGACACATTGTAACTACTGAAGGCATAAGGCCCAACCCAAATAAAATAGAAGCCATACAGAAATACCCATTACCTAAAACTAATAAAGAAATAAAATCATTTTTAGGACTATGCGGTTTCTACCGTAAATTTATCCCTAACTTCGCAAAAATGACTATACCCATAACACAAAAACTAAAAAAAGGTTCCGTTATAAATTCTAAAGATACCGAGTATATATCAGCCTTGGAAAAATTAAAATTTTTAATTATGTCCGAACCAATATTAATTTACCCAAATTTCGAAAAAACATTCTCATTAACCACAGATGCAAGCAATGCCGCTCTAGGTCCTGTATTATCACAGGATCGTAAACCCGTTTGTTACGCTAGCCGCACTCTCAATGAACATGAACTTAATTATTCAGCAATAGAAAAATAACTTTTAGCTATTGTCTGGGCCACTAAATACTTCAGGTCCTATCTTTTTAGTCGTAAATTTCAGATCCTTAGTGATCATCAACCTTTAGTTTGGCTCGATAATATCAAGGAACCAAACATGAAACTCCAAAGATGGAAAATCAGACTAAATGAGTTTGATTACCATATAAAATATGTACCAGGAAAAGAAAACCATGTCGCCGACGCACTTTCACGTGTAAAAATAGAAAACTTCTACGGCGAATCTCCCACTTCAGCTGCTACCATACATAGTAGCCATGAAGATAACCAAAATTACATTTCCTTTACGGAAAGACCAATAAACTACTATAATAGACAAATAGAATTTGTCAAAGACGACAATAACAATACAGAAATAAGAAAATATTTTCATAAAACTAAACTAAAAATCAATTATAAAGAAATGATAAGCGCATATGCAAAAGAATTAATAAAAGAATATTTGTGTACAAAATATAGCGTAATTTATTTTAATAATGAAATAGATTTCCTTACATTTCAAAACGCCTTCTTAGAAGTTGTCAGTCCGAACAACATAACTAAAGTTTTGAGAGCAACCAGAAAATTAATAGATATTGAAACATATTCAGAATTTAAAGAAGTAATAATAAAAACCCACAGAGAACTCTTACATCCAGGTATAGAAAAACAAACCAAAATTTTTAAAGAAAAATATTACTACCCAGACTATCAAAAGTTAATACAGAACATTATCAACGAATGCGAAGTATGTAACATGTGCAAGACAGAACATAGAGACACTAAATTAAATTACGAGTTAACGCCAGAAATTTTCAATCCTAGAGAAAAATATGTTATCGATTTTTTTTAATCGATAATAAAACATTCCTGTCATGTATTGACGTTTATTCCAAATATGCCGCCTTAATTGAAGTCAGCTCTAGGGATTGGCTCGAAGCAAAAAGAGCTCTACTTAAAATTTTTAATGAAATGGGAAAACCGTCCGAAATAAAAGCCGATAAAGACTCAGCATTTATGTGTGCTGCATTACATTTATGGCTAAAGTCCGAAAATGTTCATAACAAGTAAAAATAGAATTTCTGAAATTGAGAGATTTCATAAAACTGTCAACGAAAAGTTAAGAATTATAAGCACTGAGTCCGACCCAGAGAATAAAATCCCAAAATTTGAAACCCCACTCTATGTTTATAACCATAAAATGAAACATAATACAACAGGTAAAACAACAGCAGATACTTTTATATATGCAGGAACACCTTCACATGACACCCAGCAAGAGAAAATTAATAAAATAAATAAATTAAACGAAAATAAACATAGTTATGAAGTAGATACCAGATATAGACAAGCACCATTAGTAAAATCAAAGACAACAAACCCATATAAAAAGACAGGAGAAATTACACAGATTGACGAAAAACATTATGAACAGAAAAACAGAGGAAGGAAAATAACCCACTTTAAATCAAATTATAAAAAGAAAAAGAAAATTAATGAAACTAAATATAACAATAATTCCAGCACAACCCAAAACGACCAAGGCAATCCAACATAATTACACAATTTTGATGATCCTTTACTGTTTTCTATTATGTTTTATCCAACATGTCCAAGGAGAAAATCTTGAAGTTAACCCAATTCATGCCAAAAATGGCTACCTTATATTTAATACTGGATCAATAAGTTTACCAATCAATTACGAGTATCACTACTTATCTGTAAATATTACAAAAATAGAACAAACATATGAGATAACTTAATAAAACAATCAGAAGAATATGAAACTTTATCCCAAGTTCAATATTTAGCAGAGAAATTAAAAAGAGAAATGAATGGCATTAGAATAGCAAAGCGCAGCAAATTAGCTAATTTTATGGGCACAATTTATAAATACCTTTTTGGAACCTTAGATCAAGCAGATAAAGAAGAGCTAGAATATAAAATTCAAAATTTGTCTGAAAACAGCGTCCAAGCTAATGAACTCAACGAGGTCATAAAAACAGTAAATGAAGGCATAAAATTAATAAATTTATTAAGTGCATTTCATGAAAGCGATCAAAGATTAAACATTTTATTATTTAATTTACAACAGTTTACTGAGTATGTAGAAGATATTCAACTTGGAATGCAGTTAACAAGACTTGGCATTTTTAATCCTAAATTACTAAAACATGATTATCTAACAAATATAAACTCAGAAAAACTTCTACATATTAAATCTTCCACTTGGCTGAAAACGGATACAAATGAAATTCTAATATTTTCCCATATTCCAAAAGAAATAATTAAAACCCCAATCTTTACAATAATCCCATATCCAGATAGTAATCAAAACATTTTAATAGAAAATGTACAACATACATTTTATGTTCAAAATAATCAAAAACTTTAATAATAAACAAATGCTTAACGGGCATACTTAACCAATTTAATACAGAATGCAGATATGTAAAAACTCATAAAGAATTTGTAATCAATTATGTCGAACCTAATATAATATTAACTTGGAACTTACCAAAAACCATACTTAACCAAAATTGCATAAATACAGATATAATAATAGAGGGAGACAACATAATAAAAGCTATTAACTGTTCCATACATATCGAAGACATCTCAATATCAAACACTATGATAGATTACACATAAACGATTTATGTTAACAACAATATCACTAAATTAAAAGCCCTTTCTTATATACAAGCTAAAGATATTTTTGAAATCCATAATAAAGCAAATAATAAATTTCAAATAATTACATTTACTATTTTAATAGAATAAAATAAAATAAAATTAATAAGAATAAAACTGTCACTAGAATCCCAGAACCAAGGCCAAGCGGAAAAACCCAAAGTAATACGAATACAGGATGTTATTTAAACAAATCACCCATTGGCAGACTAAACACTCTTTGCCTAATTTTCACGTTCCCACGTTCAAAATTCGGACTCGCAAAATCGAAAACAAAAGTTTTAAATTTCAAATAAACAAAATCTTAATATCTAAGAGCACTTGTATCTAAGAGCGAATGCACTTGAATCCAAGAGAAATGCAGATAACCCAAAGCTCTCTCTCTAATCCTAAAATCCAAAGTCAATATTTGAAAAGCTTAAACCCGAGGCTTGAACGTTAATCAATCTAGATCAATAAGATGAGTTCAGTTTAAGACTTAAAATAAGAAGGTCGGTGTTCTCCAAAAATAAAGTGTTGTAATTATTCAGTTAATAAAAATTATATTTTTGAAATATATTTGAATTTGAAAGGTCTTGACATTGCGGTTTGGATATTGCGTTCAACAGTTATAGACGTGTAAACATGGAGTTCACTAACGACGAATTTCGCGCTATTTTAAAGTTTTCCTTCGTTAAAGGCAAATCAGCTAGAGAAACGTTCCGTGAGATTAATGGTGTTTTGGGGGATGGTACTCTATCACTTCGAACCGCGGAGGAATGGTTTCGACGATTCAGAGCCGGTGAAAACGACACCATGGATAAGCCAGCCGGCGGAAGACCTGTGACGACAAATACCGATCAAATCATGAAATACATCGAGTTAGACCGGCATGTGGCATCTCGTGACATCGCCCAGGAGATGGGAGTTAGTCACCAAACCATTTTATACCATCTGCAGAAGGCTGGATACAAAAAAAAGCTTGATGTTTGGGTGCCGCATGATTTGACGCAAAAAAAACCTTCTGGACCGAATCAACGCCCTCGATATGCTGCTGAAACGGAACGAACTCGACCCATTCTTGAAGCGGATGGTGACTGGCGACGAAAAATGGATCACATACGACAATATCAAGCGAAAACCGGCCGGTGAATCGTCCCAAACAGTGGCCAAGCCGGGACTGACGGCCAGGAAGGTTTAGCTGTGTGTTTGGTGGGATTGGAAGGGAATCATCCACTATGAGCTGCTCCCATATGGCCAGACGCTTAATTCTACCATCTACTGCGAACAACTGGACCGCTTGAAGCAGGCGATCGACCAGAAGCGTCCAGAATTGGCCAACAGGAAGGGTGTAGTATTCCACCTGGACAACGCCAGACCACACACTTCGTTGATGACTCGTCAGAAGCTACGGGAGCTCGGATGGGAGGTTTCGCATCCACCATATAGCCCGGACATAGCGCCAAGTGATTACCACCTGTTCCTGTCCATGGCGAATGCCCTTGGTGGTGTAAAGTTGAACTCAAAAGAGGTTTGTGAAAAGTGGCTGTCCGAGTTCTTCGCAAATAAGGAGGGGGGCTTCTACGAGGAAGGTATTATGAAGTTGCCGTCTAGATGGAAACAGATTATCGAACAAAACAGCGCATATTTGAACTAAATCCGATCACTGTAACACTTTTTATAAAGCATTGAATAAAGAGTAAAAAAGGCGGAAGGGAGATATTTGCCAACCTATTATTTGACAACCTTATATTTGGTTCTATGTAATTGTTCTGAAAATTTGTATGAGTCTTAGTGTATTTACACTGAGTTTCTTGTCATATATTACTAACACTGTATCCTTATGGTATACTTTATTATTGAAAATATAGAACTTATCGAATATTTGCTCTGTTAGAATATTATTATGTTCATCTGAGTACGGGACTACTTGAAAGATTGGAACTTTTGTGACTTCGCTTGGAACATGAGAAATAATTAAAATTTCGTTTGTATCTGTTTTAAACCAAGTTGATGTTTTTATTTTTAACATATTTTCTGAGTTTAATTGTTTCAAATAATCATGTTTTAATAGTTTCGGGTTAAAGATTCCTAACCTAGTTAGTTGCATTCCTAATTCGA
The DNA here is from genome assembly GCF_003286155.1 of Drosophila erecta. NCBI lineage: Eukaryota > Metazoa > Arthropoda > Insecta > Diptera > Drosophilidae > Drosophila > Drosophila erecta. The sequence continues at coordinate 54,145 of NW_020825273.1, forward strand.
TATCCTCTATATTTTCTATATCATTAACATTTTTACTTTATCATCAACGAGTTTACTAGTTTCAAGTAATCATTTTTAACAGTTTCTGGTTAAAGATCCCCAGCCTAGTTAACTGCATACCCAATTCGATATCCTCTATATATTGTGTGAATTGTTGTAAATTGAAAATTAATATCGCGATCTGTTGGTTCTTTTCTTTCTCTACTCTGAGCTTGTTAATAATGTCTATTCCGCTGTTAATTACGTTTATAACCATGTTTAAGTCATGGGTTTTCACGGAAGTTTCTGAAAGGTTATTGTTTTTTCCTTCCGACTCATCCCTATCGTTCTGGTCTAAGGTGCCAAATAAATATTTTTGAACGCTGTTCCTACTACATTTAAAAGGCCTCTTTTACTTCGTTTAATAATTCTTAGTCCATTGTTTTCCCGTTTTAATTTCTCAACTAGATATTGAATTTGGGGTACATTTGGAAAAACTTTTGCCTCTTCTACTAGGTTCTCAAATGTCAGCATTGTCTTCGTTATGCTTATGCTTAAGTAATGGTATTCGAAACTTATCGGAATTTCTATTGTTCCTGTTTGGAATATAAGGTATCCATTCTTGGCGTTGAGTGGGTTTACTTCTATATTACTGGATTGGACCATGGTGATAGAGGGTATCATACAAATAAGTAATTTGGGAAGTATATGGCATCGCTTAACTCTCTTCGGGTTGTCTGGAATTATCGTATTTACTATTATTAAATTTCTTCTGCTTTTTGAATTTTGACTTATAGTGTACGATTTTCCTACCGCGATTTGTCTCTTCGAAATGTTTTTCGTCCAATTGTTCAATTTGTCCTGATTTCTTGAATGGGTTGATTACCTTGCTTTTTATAAGTGGGGTTTGTCTATATCTTGTGTTAATTGCAAACTCATGTCTCTTCTCATTAAGTTTATTGATTTTGTCGATTTTATTTTGCTGGACATTAAAATCTTGGCTTCCTGCATACAAAAATTTGTCTGCCGGAGTTCTTTTGGTAGTATTATGTTTAGTTTTGTGATTGTAGACAAATAGGATTGTTTAAAATTTTGTAAATCTATCCTCTATGTTATGTTCGCTTCCAATGATTCTTAGTTTCTCGTTTACTGTTTTATGGAATCTCTCTATAACGGATACTCCGTTTTTACTTGTAGTGACGGATATGTTTACGCCTTCAGATCCTAGCCAATTCTGCAGAGCTATGCACATGAATGCTGAGTCTTTGTCCGCTTTTATCTCCTGTGGTTTTCCCATATCATTAAATGTTTTCGTTCTCTTACATTGAATATTTTTGGAGTTGCTTCAAATATCAATTTCGTATTTCTGTGTTCTGTTTTCGCTATATTACAGATTTCGCATTCGTTAATGATATTCTGGATTAATTGTTGGCTATCTGGGAAAAAGTATTCTTCTTTAAACCAGTTAGTGGTTTTTTCTATTCCCGGGTGTAGAACTTTTTTATGCCTTTTCAATATTAAGTCTTTAAATTCGGCGTAGTTTAGGATATCTATTAGTTTTTTTTGTACATCTTAGTAATGTAGTAAAACTGTTAGGGCTTATAATTTCAGTGTATGCCCGCTGGAAAATCAAAATGGCGCTGTTCTTAGTGCACAAAAATTCCTTAATGATGTCTTTGGCGACTTCAACTGTCATTTCTATATAGATTAGATTGATTGGTTGTGTCATTGTTTCCTTTTTATAGTTATAGCTGTATAGAAAAATAATTAAGTGGTTTTTCGGTTATTCATATATAATTTATATTATCTTCACTCGCGCTGTGGACTGTTGCGTATGCGTTATCTGCGACTTCACCTAGCATGGCTTCTTCGATTTTTGTGCGGGAAAGGGCGTCGGCTACATGGTTTCCTTTGCCCGGAAGATATTTTATTTTGTAATCGAATTCGTTCAATTTTATTTTCCATCTTTGTAACTTCATGTTTGAATCTTTAATATTATGATCACTTAATATTTCAAATGGTCTACCGAATAAATATGACCTGAAATATTTCGTTGCCCAAACGATAGCTAACAATTCTTTCTCGATTGTAGCGTAATTAATCTTATGCTCATATATGCATATATGCTCATTATGCTCTACTGGCATAACAGATGGGTTTAAGATTTTGAGATAGCACAGCACCAATAGCTAAATTACTTGCATCGGTTGTCAGCGAGAATGGTTTTGAGAAATCTGGATATATCAGTATGGGGTCTGGAGTTATTAGAACTTTTAGCCTTTCGAATGATTCAATGTAGTCTTTATTTTTGGTATCGATCAATGCACCTTTCTTTAGTTCAAGGGTCATAGGTTTAACTACCTTGGCAAAGTTAGGAATGAACTTGCGGTAGAACCAATATAATCCCAAAAATGATAAGAATGAAAATTTGTGATTGCATTAGTTTTATTTGGATTGGGTTTGATGCCGTTTATGGTTACAATATGTCCCAGGAATTCGGCTTCCTTCTTCATGAACTCACATTTGTCTAGCTGTAATTTTAATTTAGCATCCCTGAGTTTCCCAAAGACTTTCCTTAGAGATAGAATGTGTTCCTCCAATGAAGTGGAGTAAATTATAATATCGTCCAGGTATACGAGGCAGTCCTTGTAGATCAAATCTTCCAGAAGATTGTTCATACATCTCTGAAAACTTGCATGCATGTATATTCGTAGTGCCCGTGTTTGGTTGAAAAGGCGGTTTTCGCTAGATCAATCGTTGTACAATATTGGCATCGTCCGAGTTTATCCAATATCTCATCCATTCTAGGGATGGGGAATTTGTCGTTGACAGTAATTTCGTTGAGATTCCTATAGTCCACTACTAACCTAAATTTCTGTTTCCCAGAGGCGTCTGCCTTCTTAGGGACTACCCCAATGGGAGAACAATAAGGTGACTTCGATTTGCGAATTATACCTTGTATATTTCGTTAATTTGTTTGTTGACTTCTTGGTCAACGCTATGAGGGTATAAATAAGGTTTTAGGTAAACTGGATCTTCATGTTGAGTTTGGATAACATCTTTAATGGTACTTGTGAAAGTCAAATTTTCTCCTTCTTTGTACTGATTGTCTCTATATTCATATAGGACCTTCTTTAAACGTTCGACTTCCTCTACATTTAAATGTTTGAGTCTGTATTCATTCAATTCGCGTAATTCGTTATTTATCACGAAGTTGACTATATCTTTGTCAACTGACTTTAGATCAAAGTGTCTTTCATCATAATTCTTCTTTTAAATTTTATTGGCCCTTTTATGGTATATACTATCATCTTCTACTTCTTCCTTTAGGCTTGCAAAATTTTCTTTTATGATGTTGATCGAGGAGCCTGTGTCGATCATTCCTTTATAGTGTTTGTTATGATAAGCTATTAGAACATGGGGACTGATTCGTTTTCCCGCGTTTCTTGAGTTTCCGAGGCAGTCTGATGAAAATTTACATCCATCTTCATTTGCTCACTCTCAGGTTAGCTGGTCAGGTTAGCTAGTTGTATAGCATATCCTGAATGACCGGTACCGTATTAAAGGACTTCATATTTAATGATGATCCAATCATATGTTGGTAATTTCCATAAGTCAAAAAAATATAATTTTTATTAACTGAATAATTACAACACTTTATTTTTGGAGAACACCGACCTTCTTATTTTAAGTCTCAAACTGAAGTCAACTTATTGATCTAGATTGATTAACGTTCAAGCCTCGGGTTCGAGCTTTTCAAATATGGACTGTGGATTGGGGAGAGTGCTTTGGAGTTTTCTGCATTTCTCTTGGATTCAAGTGCGTTCGCTCTTGGATACAAGAGCTGTTAGATTCTTAAGATTTTGTTTATTTGAAATTTAAAAATTTTGTTTTCGAGTTTGCGAGTCCGAACTTTGAACGTGGGAACGTGACAATTAGGCAAAGAATGTTTAGTGATTTGTTTAAATAACATCCTGTATTCGTATTACTTAGAGTTTTTCCGCTTGTCCTTGGTTATGGGATTCTGGTGACAGTTTTATTCTTATCTAGGGGCTGAGTGCATAAAGGGTAATATGGCGTATGCTGATTTACAATTGTGAGATATAGGCTAGTATTGGGTATGCGTTGCTTAAGTCTAAGGGACTTATGGATATGTCACTATATATATATTATTTATTCTGGCTATTATGGCTTTATATTATTCTGGCTATCTATTTCTTTCGACTTGCTTTACTTTCACAATACCACTTACATTATAAAATACATCCTGGACTGGCTGGCAGGTAGTCTTCCTTTTCGCTGATCTTCTGGGGTACCTCTTCCAGTACCACCGAACCAGTTGTCTGCGACCATTGTTTGATTGTTTCGCTGGAGCAGCCAATTGGGTGCGTTTATCAGCGGCAGTTCGTTTTAATCCTTGGCAGCCAAATGGGTGCACTTATGGGATTTTTTTTTCCGGTTTCTCAGTTCACTACGGATATGATGAAACTTACAGGTTCGAACTTACAGGTGCGAACTTACAGGTTCGCGATGCTTAACTTGACTTTAGTACTGAACACAAGCCATTTTTAACGTTGGGCGCCAGTTAACTCAAAATAGAGTTCCAATCAATAAAAAAAAAATATATTTCTTTATATGGTATTGTGAACATAAAGTCTTTATTCATTGATTGCAAAAACAGAACTAATTTTAGTTTAACAAATCTTTCCCTACCTAATTTTGCCTGCCCACCTATGTATGCTGCTGACGTGCTGCTCTGCTTTGATTTTTGCTGCACTCGCTGGGTCGGTGGTTCTCACGGAAATTGGGCAGACGCTACGTCTGCACATTTATGTTGTGCAGGTGCAACGTATGTTTCGCAACCGGACGCTCGAGCGACCCCAAGTACCTTTGTTGACGAGTGTTGCGCAAGCGGATACGCGTGCAGCTCCAAATGTTCTTTTCAAAACATTTGTGGTAGTAACTTATATATGATATATTAATTGCGACTAAGGGTATAAAAGAACATTTAGAAATATTAGTTGAAGTGTTTAGGAGACTAGTGGAGAATAAATAAGAACTGAGAATGGAAAATTGCAAATTCTTACAAGATAAGGTAAAATATTTAGGTTTCTTGATTTCGAAGCTATAACAAAATTTTCCAGTGCCAAAGTGCTGTACAAAGCTAGCCTCTTCCTTTAGGTTCCTAGCTAGGTTTCCGTGCTGTACAAAGTTTCTTAGCGATACTGGCACAACCGTTATATGATTTACTAAGAAAAGATAGGGCTTTTGAATTTGGATTACTTCACACTTTGTAGTGACCAACTTAAACTTTACCCTGCAATAACTCTTCAAGACACCCTCGCCCTAAATTATAGCAGCTCTTGTGTAACCTAAAATGTGAGAGAATGGTCTTAGACCAATCAGGACAGAATATGATCGTACGATTGTACAGTTACGGAAAGGAAAGCTATAGCAGTGACCACCGGCATGCAGCTTCCCAGAGCTTAATTCATTATCAGATAAAACCTCGTAACGAACGCTCACAATTTTTGACGCTGACCAATTAAACTTCACATACACATGTAGATATAATTTAATTATATATATCAAGATATATAACAAAAGTGGGATATGTCAATAAATTTCCGTGTGCGATTTGTGTGAAAGTGGCAAAGAGATTCGACCCCAAGGCGTAAGGAAGGTCAGACCTATATAAGAGCATTTGGTTGCTCTACAGCCGACTACCCCCCCGTCTCGTCGAACCCCCGCATCAGCTCATGGCTTAAACCCAGTTCGCTCCAAGAAGAGGACAAGAGACAGACATAACCTTCAGCCAACAAGTTACGCAACCGGCCACCTGCCGAATGATAACTGGCCAAATATATTGGAAGGCTAGAGCTCATCCAGATTATTCAGCTGTGCAGAAGTTTAGACGACCGGATCGGATTTAATTATATTTGTACATCATCAACGTTACGCAGGAGGATCACCTAAAAAATTCACCAAATTCTACAAAATGCCACTCGAACGTCTAAATAAAATAAGATCAGCATTTGGCTAAAGATTGTATAACTATATTTGTTAATTTTATATTCAATTACTTATATATATTTGCATTGTACTTTACTTTTATATACTTTATTTTACCTACTAAATATAAACGAAAATGAAGAGTTAGAGAATGACTAGGATAATTATGCGTAGATTAAAATTTGTTAGTTTGTAAAAGAGATTTAATGGAACCGTTTACTAAACTGAATTTATATAAATGGAATTATGATTGAAGATATATTGAAAAAGAATGAATTGTGAATAAATAGATTTAGTGGTTTGTCGAGTACTAATGTTGAACACTTTCTTAAATATGTGGTAGAGTTATTTTGAACTTGGCCAAGGGACAATGTAAATATTTTAAGTAGCATTGTCATGGTAGGGAGGGTAAAGACTTAGGGAATTATTAACATCCAAAATTCCCAAATACTTATCAGAATCTGTAGCTTATCTTCGCACGTGTCGGCGTGTTTCATTAGTATCAATATAAAGCCATTTCTTTTGTTAATCGATAATCCAGTTTTGAATATTGTTTATGAGTAAGACGCAATTATTAAAATGTAGTAGCGTTTCGTACTATCCTAAGCTAAAAGAACCCCGACCTACGGCGAGCTAGACCCGAGCATAGCAAGAGTGCGCATCCCTAGCGAAGGAAGTACAAGGTCCTCTTTATTAGTAATTACCACCCACTATTAAAAGACCAACTAGTTAAAAATCTATCGAACTACGGTACACTACACATTTTTGGCGCCCAACGTGGGGCCCGAGAAAATACACTACACATTTTTGGCGCCCAACGTGGGGCACGACAAGTACTACACATTTTTGAAGCCAGACGTGAGGCACGACAAGTACTACACATTTTTGAAGTCAGACGTGAAGCTCGAAAAGTCCTTAACTTGTTATAGCACACTAAGCTCTAAAGTAATCCATCCACAGTTAAAACTCAATATATCTAATTCCAATAAATTAATATATTGGATTGAGAGCATCTATTTGGAAGGGATAGTAAAACTTAGGAACATGCGATTCAATTTGAAAGAGAATTGATCGACCAAGTGGAACTGTTTCGAATCCACAGAAGCTCATCACCATACGTTTCTTTACTCAACTTTATTTACAATTTGATTTTTTTTGAATACATTATACTTACACTTCAATAAGTCCGTATATTGTCCGATTTTCAAGTAAATAAAAGCATGAGGCAATAGACCAGCTACGATCCACTAACAAATAGAGATACAACTAAGATTCTGATAGAAGTGATCGACATAAAGAAAGACAAACCAAATAATTACAACATATCTTAACAACAATATTATGGCAGCCAAGAATAGTGCAGGTAATGCAGTTGAAGTTTCACAAGGCGTTGAAAATAGCTGTGTCATATGTAAAGAAATCTTAGCACCAACCGTTTTGTCAGCAACAACATCGTGCAGGCATACATTTCATAAAAAGTGCATTATAAACCACTTAAAAAGCACACAAACATGTCCAATTTGCAATGCAGATTGCAACGAATCGAATTTATCTTACTCTAATAACACCTTGTTCGCTGAATTAGATGCTGCAACAGCTGGCACATCCGGCGTAAGCGAATGTCAAGATAATAATGATATTTTCCCATTAAGGAGAAATACCAGATCAGGCAGGATCCGAGGTACACCTCCTAGACGAGGAGTGTCTACCAGAAATACTTACAGAGGAAATTTGGATAGGATCTTAACAGAACCTCCAACGAATTCCAGTATGACTCTTAGTACTCAACCAGAGTTGATGAACTTTATACAGTTTACTGTTAGCCAACAACAGGCTCAACTCATGGATAACCTTACCTCTTATATAGGGAAAGATCACACAAATTGGGATGACAACTTAGACGCTATTAGCGGATCTTTAAGAGCATCGTTGCATAGAAGCACAGGTTCGTCACCTTACTTTCTGACATTTGGACAAAATATGATCCTTAACGGCAAGGACTATAGTCTCCTGCGTACTCTAAATATGTTAGCGGACGACACTCGGTTATCTAAACCGGAGGCTTTAGAACTGCAGAGACGGCAAGCTAAACTGAACCTAAACCGATCCCATGAAGAAAACGCGAATAGATACAACCTACGCACACGGCAGATAGAATTTAAAACGGCGATTTCGTTTATGCTAGAAACTTTACACAAAGTAATGCCGTAAAGAAATTCAGTAGTAAATTGGCACCCGTATTTATCCCAGCTAAAGTTTATAAGAAACGTAGCTCGTACTACTATGAATTAGAGGATGAGAGAGGAAGGAAATTAGGAGTATTCCATTTGAAGGATATACAAGCTAGAAAACAAGGAGTTTCTTCAGATAAGGCTTCCTTGAAATAGTCTCGTTACCATTATCTGTGGTGTAGTGACCAACTTATCTTTACACTGCTCAACTGCACAACTCTTCAAGACACCCTCGCCCTAAATTATAGCAGCTTTTGTGTAAAACAAAAAGCGAGAGAATTGTCTTAGACCAATCAGGACAGAATATGATCGTACGATTATACAGTTAGGGAAAGAAAAGCTATAGCAGCATGCAGCTTCCCAGAGCTTAAATCATTATCGGATTAAACTTCGTGGCGAACGCTCACAATTTTGACGCTGCCCATTTAACTTCACATACACGTGGAAATATAATTAGTTATATATATATATCCAATCTCATAAAACAAGAGTTGGGATATTTCAATAAATTTCCGTGTGCGATTCGTGTGAAAGTGGCAAAGAGATTCGACCCCAAGGCGTAAGGAAGGCCAGGTCTATATAAGAGCATTTGGTTGCTCTACAGCCGACTACCCCCCGTCTCGTCGACCCCCGCATCAGCTCATGGTTTAAACCCCGTCGCTCCAAGAAGAGGCCACGAGGCGACATAACCTTCAGCCAACAAGTTACGCAACCGGCCACCTGCCAAATAATAACTGGGCAAATATATTGGAAGGCTAGAGCTCATCCCGTGTATTCAGCTATGCAGAAGTTTAGACGACCGGAGCAGTTTTAATTATATTTGAACATCATCATCGTCACGCAGTGAAGATCATCTCCTATGACTACGCAAGCAAGGAGAAAATGAAGCATTTGAAGATTTCCAGGAAACCATGGAACGGTTGATTGACAGACTGCAAAATGGAGTTTCCGAAACACAATTAGTTGAGTTGTTGGTTAGAAATTCGAAGCCTAGCTTACATCATGAGTTGTTGCATCTTAAAATCCCAAACAGAACACAACTCCGATACGAAGTGCGCAGGAATGAACAGTTTTATAACAATCTCAGGACGTTTAAGCCGAAACCTTATCGCTCTTGCGTGGCAGAATTAACCACCGAAGAAGAGGAAACAGGTTTAGTAAGAGTAGGTGAAGAAGTAAACCAAATTCAACGTCGAAATACCACAACTTGTTGGAATTGTGACAAACAAGGCCACAGATTCGATGATTGTATGGCTAAAAGAATTATATTTTGTTACGGTTGCGGACTTAAAGAAAAATACAAACCGACTTGTCCAAACTGTAATCCGGGAAACCGAGAAAAGGATGTTTCTCTGAGCAACAAGATACATCCGTAGATTCAGAAGTTGCTAAGTCAAAATCAACCACTGAAGCCCGTGAATTTCAGGAGATAGAACCTTTAGGTCAGCCTGATATTCATTTTTCTTTTATACCCTTACACATAAGAATTCAAAATTACAATAATAAGCGCAGAGAAATATTTAGTAAAGTAGATAGTATAGGGACTCATTTAAAACCCAGACGATCTACTAGCCGATTGAGAGCATTTTGGAAGAAGGTTCGTCGTGACCGACAGAAACTTATTTCCGCTATAGTACTTAGCTCTGACCAAAGACAGATATACAGATATCAATATAGAGGGTCAAACTTACAAGGCTTTATTAGATTCTGGAGCAACAATAAGTTGTGTAGGCGGATTAGCTGCTCAGAACTTCCTTAAACACAACAACGTAAAACAATGTTCTGGCGAAATTCGCGCTGCGAACGGAACAAAAAGCAAAGTAGTGTCAAAACTTATAACTTCCATTAAGTATGGAGATACGATAGACAGTCTTGAATTATTTATAATACCAGAACTTCAACAGGATGTATATTTAGGCATTGATTTTTGGCAAAAGTTTGGATTACTAAATAAAATTACGAGCAATCCGACCATTGCTGAATTAGACATCGGTACTTTGGATGATGATGAAGATTCTCCAAAATATCATGAGCTGAACGAAGGAGAAAAACTTCGGCTGGAGACAGTAATAAAAACTTTTCCATCCTTTGCTTCCGAAGGTTTAGGTCGTAGTACCTTGTCCACACATAGCATTGATGTAGGAAATGCGAGTCCTGTTAAACAACGGCATTGGCCAGTTTCACCTGCCATTGAAAAGCTGATGTTCGCTGAAGTGGATAACATGCTAGCCTTAGATGTTATCGAAGAGTCAACTAGCGCTTGGAGCAGTAATTGCGTGTTAGTAAAGAAAGGAGACAAGTACCGTCTATGTCTTGATTCTAGAGAGGTAAACAAGGTTACTCATCGAGACGCATATCCTCTACCTCATATAGACGGCATCTTAAGCCGGTTACCACCAGCTAAATTCATAAGTGGTATCGACATGAAGCATGCATATTGGCAGATACTGCTCGACGAATTGGGAATGGACAAATAAGAACCAATCCAGATAAAGTTAAAGCGATAGTAGAATTTCCACAACCAACTTCGATTAAGCAGTTACGAAGATTTCTAGGATTAGCGGGATGGTACCGACGGTTCGTAGAAAACTTTGCCACTATTAGTTTTCCTTTGACGGAACTTCTTAAAAAGAAGAATACGCTTGAATGGAACGAAGAGGCTCAAACCGCTTTTGAAAACTTGAAATCATGTCTTACTGCTTCACCAATTCTCATAACACCAGATTTTTCTAAGCAATTCATTTTGTTGTGTGACGCCAGCTCTTTTGGTGTTGGTTGCGTACTGGCTCAGGAACGAGATGCAGTAGAACTTCCGATTTCGTATATGTCCGAAAAATTGTCCAAAGCACAACGTAACTATTCAGTTTCCGAATTAGAATGTCTTGCCGTTATAAAAGGAATTAAAAAAATTCCGCGCATATATTGAAGGCCAGGATTTCTTAGTCATAACAGACCATGCAGCCCTTCAATGGCTAATGCGGCAGAAGGATTTATCAGGAAGGTTAGCTCGATGGTCAATGAAGTTGAGAGCGTTTACGTTCACTATAAAACATCGTAGCGGTTCTCAGAACGTCGTTGCAGACACCTTATCCAGACAGAACGACCCAGCCATCGATGAATTTTGTCAAAATGGACCCATAGTTGACGTAGATTCCCCACATTTCAAATTCACTGAATGCTTGAACTTAATTAAGACAATATCTAACAATCAATCAAGATTTCCCGATCTACAAATCAGGGATGGATATATTTACAAAAGAACTACTTTTGTATCAGACGATATAAAGCAAGAAATCCATGGAAACTATGGATACCTTCAGCTTTAGTACCCGATATATTGTTTCAGGCTCATGATGCACCAAGTTCATCTCATTGTGGCATGAGTAAAACTGTAGAAAAACTAAAAAGATATTTGTTTTGGCCTTGCATGGTTACGCAAATACGCCACTATATATCTAATTGTGTAATTTGTCGCACCACGAAAAGTCCAAACACGGTTCTAAAACCGCCAATGGGTAAACCGTTAACCTCAGACAGGCCATTCCAAAAATTATATATTGACCTCTTAGGCCCATACCCTCGCACAAAAAAAGGTCACATAGGTTTGTTGATTGTCGTTGACCATAACACCCGTTTCCACTTTTTGTTACCTCTTAAGAAGTTCACCGCTCCTAAAATCTGTGACTACTTAAAGGGGGCTATATTCTATACGTTTGGCGTTCCAGAAGTAATACTTTCTGATAATGGCAGTCAGTTTAAGTCAAGCTATTTCCAAGCTTTCCTTACTAGTTTTGGCGTACAACAAAAACTTACAGCCATATATTCTCCACAGGCGAATGCGAGTGAAAGACTTAACAGATCGGTGTTAGCCGCTGTAAGAGCTTATATAGGGAAAGATCACACAAATTGGGATGACAACTTAGACGCTATTAGCGGATCTTTAAGAGCGTCGTTACATAGAAGCACAGGTTCGTCACCTTACTTTCTGACATTTGGACAAAATATGATCCTTAACGGCAAGGACTATAGTCTCCTGCGTACTCTAAATATGTTAGCGGACGACACTAGGTTATCTAAACCGGAGGCTTTAGAACTGCAGAGACGGCAAGCTAAACTGAACCTAAACCGATCCCATGAAGAAAACGCGAATAGATACAACCTACGCACACGGCAAATAGAATTTAAAAACGGCGATTTCGTTTATGCTAGAAACTTTACACAAAGTAATGCCGTAAAGAAATTCAGTAGTAAATTGGCACCCGTATTTATCCCAGCTCAAGTTTATAAGAAACGTAGCTCGTACTACTACGAATTAGAGGATGAGAGAGGAAGGAAATTAGGAGTATTCCATTTGAAGGATATACAAGCTAGAAAACAAGGAGTTTCTTCAGATAAGGCTTCCTTGAAATAGTCTCGTTACCCTTATCTGTGGTGTAGTGACCTACTTAACTTTACACTGCAATAACTCTTCAAGACACCCTCGCCCTAAATTATAGCAGCTTTTGTGTAAAACAAAAAGCGAGAGAATTGTCTTAGACCAATCAGGACAGAATATGATCGTACGATTATACAGTTAGGGAAAGAAAAGCTATAGCAGCATGCAGCTTCCCAGAGCTTAAATCATTATCGGATTAAACTTCGTGGCGAACGCTCACAATTTTGACGCTGCCCATTTAACTTCACATACACGTGGAAATATAATTTAGTTATATATATCCAATCTCATAAAAACAAGAGTTGGGATATTTCAATAAATTTCCGTGTTCGATTCGTGTGAAAGTGGCAACGAGATTCGACCCCAAGGCGTGAGGAAGGCCAGGCCTATATAAGAGCATTTGGTTGCTCTACAGCCGACTACCCCCCGTCTCGTCGACCCCGCATCAGCTCATGGACTAAATCCCGTCGCTCCAAGAAGAGGCCACGAGGCGACATAACCTTCAGCCAACAAGTTACGCAACCGGCCACCTGTCGAATGATAACTGGCAAATATATTGGAAGGCTAGAGTTCATCCAGATTATTCAGCTATGCAGAAGTTTAGACGACCGGAGCAGATTTAACTATATTTGAACATCATCATCGTCACGCAGTGAAGATCATCTCCTATGACCAACGGAGGTCTAACTTTGTGATTTCGTCTTATCGCAACGCAGCGTAGCAGCCAGCGGTTTCCTAAGGTCTTATCGCTGCAGTACTGCAGTTATATTTCGTGTTTTGTTTTGATTCTCGATTTTCTTTTGTATTGCGATTAATAATGAATTAAATACTCGCAGATTGACGGAACTTTTGGCATTTGAATAGGAATTTAACTTAGAACCTTTAAAGTTTGACCTACAGCTCGACAATGTCAACGTGAACTTGGGCTCAACTTTACGCACATCATGGAGTGGATATTTAAGGTCGTGAGTACTACAACAACAATGATAAAAACATTATTATGAATTACCTATATTAAAATTCTAACAAAATGCCACTCGAACGTCTAAATAAAATAATATCTGCATTTGACTAAAGATTATGTAACTATATTTGCTAATTTTATATTCAATTGCTTATAACTACTTGTATTGTACTTTACTTTTATATACTTTATTTTAATCACTGAATATAAACAAAAATGAAGAGTTAGAGAATGACTAGGATAATTATGCGTAGATTAAAAATGGTTAGTTTGTAAAAGAGATTTAATGAAATCGTTTATTAAACTGAATTTATATAAATGGGATTATGATTGAAGATATATTGGAAAAAGAATGAATTGTGAATAAATAGATTTAATGGTTTGTCGAGTACTTATGTTGAACACTTTCTTAAATATGTGGTAGAGTTATTTTGAACTTGACCAAGGGACAATGTAAATATTTTAAGTAGCATTGTCATGGTAGGGAGGGTAAAGACTTAGGGAATTATTAACATCCAAAATACCCAATACTTATCAGAATCTGTAGTTTATCTTCACACGTGTCGGCGTGTATCATTAGTATCAATATAAAGCCATTTCTTTTGTTAATCGATAATCCAGTTTTGATTATTGTTTATGAGTAAGACGCACTTATTAAAATGTAGTAGCGTTTCGTACTATCCTAAGCTAAAAGAACCCCGACCTACGGCGAGCTAGACCCGAGCATAGCAAGAGTGCGCATCCCTAGCGAAGGAAGTACAAGGTCCTCTTTATTAGTAATTACCACCCACTATTAAAAGACCAACTAGTTAAAAATCTATCGAACTACGTACACTACAAAGTCTTTACCCTCCCTACCATGACAATGCTACTTAAAATATTTACATTGTCCCTTGGCCAAGTTCAAAATAACTCTACCACATATTTAAGAAAGTGTTCAACATAAGTACTCGACAAACCATTAAATCTATTTATTCACAATTCATTCTTTTTCCAATATATCTTCAATCATAATCCCATTTATATAAATTCAGTTTAATAAACGATTTCATTAAATCTCTTTTACAAACTAACAATTTGTAATCTACGCATAATTATCCTAGTCATTCTCTAACTCTTCATTTTTGTTTATATTCAGTGATTAAAATAAAGTATATAAAAGTAAAGTACAATACAAATAGTTATAAGCAATTGAATATGAAATTAGCAAATATAGTTACATAATCTTTAGTCAAATGCAGATATTATTTTAATTAGACGTTCGAGTGGCATTTTGTTAGAATTTTAATATAGGTAATTCATAATAATGTTTTTATCATTGTTGTTTTGTAGTACTCACGACCTTAAATATCCACTCCATGATGTGCGTAAAGTTGGGCCCAAGTTCACGTTGACATTGTCGAGCTGTAGGTCAAACTTTAAAGGTTCTAATTTAAATTCCTATCCAAATGCCAAAAGTTCCGTCAATCTGCGAGTATTTAATTCATTATAAATCGCAATACAACAGAAAATCAAGAATCAAAACAAAACACGACATATAACTGCAGTATTGCAGCGATAAGACCTTAGGAAACCGCTGGCTGCTACGCTGCGTTGCGATAAGACGAAATCACAAAGTTAGACCTCCGTTGGTCATAGGAGATGATCTTCACTGCGTGACGATGATGATGTTCAAATATAATTAAATCTGCTCCGGTCGTCTAAACTTCTGCACAGCTGAATAATCTGGATGAGCTCTAGCCTTCCAATATATTTGGCCAGTTATCATTCGGCAGGTGACCGGTTGCGTAACTTGTTGGCTGAAGGTTATGACGCCTCGTCGCCTCTTCTTCGAGCGCACGGGGCTTAAACCGTGAGCTGATGCGAGAGTCGACGAGACGGGGGGGTAGTCGGCTGTAGAGCAACCAAATGCTCTTATATAGGCCTGGCCTTCCTCACGCCTTGGGGTCGAATCTCGTTGCCACTTTCACACGAATCGAACACGGAAATTTATTGAAATATCCCAACTCTTGTTTTTATGAGATTGGATATATATAACTAAATTATATTTCCACGTGTATGTGAAGTTAAATGGGCAGCGTCAAAATTGTGAGCGTTCGCCACGAAGTTTAATCCGATAATGATTTAAGCTCTGGGAAGCTGCATGCTGGTGGTCGCTGCTATAGCTTTTCTTTCCCTAACTGTATAATCGTACGATCATATTCTGTCCTGATTGGTCTAAGACAATTCTCTCGCTTTTTGTTTTACACAAAAGCTGCTATAATTTAGGGCGAGGGTGTCTTGAAGAGTTATTGCAGTGTAAAGTTAAGTTGGTCACTACACCACAGATAAGGGTAACGAGACTATTTCAAGGAAGCCTTATCTGAAGAAACTCCTTGTTTTCTAGCTTGTATATCCTCTAATTCGTAGTAGTACGAGCTACGTTTCTTATAAACTTTAGCTGGGATAAATACGGGTGTCAATTTACTACTGAATTTCTTTACGGCATTACTTTGTGTAAAGTTTCTAGCATAAACGAAATCGCCGTTTTTAAATTCTATCTGCCGTGTGCGTAGGTTGTATCTATTCGCGTTTTATTCATGGGATCGGTTTAGGTTCAGTTTAGCTTGCCGTCTCTGCAGTTCTAAAGCCTCCGGTTTAGATAACCTAGTGTCGTCCGCTAACATATTTAGAGTACGCAGGAGACTATAGTCCTTGCCGTTAAGGATCATATTTTGTCCAAATGTCAGAAAGTAAGGTGACGAACCTGTGCTTCTATGTAACGACGCTCTTAAAGATCCGCTAATAGCGTCTAAGTTGTCATCCCAATTTGTGTGATCTTTCCCTATATAAGCTCTTACAGCGGCTAACACCGATCTGTTAAGTCTTTTCACTCGCATTCGCCTGTGGAGAATATATGGCTGTAAGTTCTTGTTGTACGCCAAAACTAGTAAGGAAAGCTTGGAAATAGCTTGACTTAAACTGACTGCCAATATCAGAAAGTATTACTTCTGGAACGCCAAACGTATAGAATATAGCCCCCTTTAAGTAGTCACAGATTTTAGGAGCGGTGAACTTCTTAAGAGGTAACAAAAAGTGGAAACGGGTGTTATGGTCAACGACAATCAACAAGCCTATGTGACCTTTTTTTGTGCGAGGGTATGGGCCTAAGAGGTCAATATATAATTTTTGGAATGGCCTGTCTGAGGTTAACGGTTTACCCATTGGCGGTTTTAGAACCGTGTTTGGACTTTTCGTGGTACGACAAATTACACAATTAGATATATAGTGGCGTATTTGCGTAACCATGCAAGGCCAAAACAAATATCTTTTTAGTTTTTCTACAGTTTTACTTATGCCACAATGAGATGAACTTGGTGCATCATGAGCCTGAAACAATATATCGGGTACTAAAGCTGAAGGTATCCATAGTTTCCATGGATTTCTTGCTTTATATCGTCTGATACAAAAGTAGTTCTTTTGTAAATATATCCATCCCTGATTTGTAGATCGGGAAATCTTGATTGATTGTTAGATATTGTCTTAATTAAGTTCAAGTATGCAGTGAATTTGAAATGTGGGGAATCTACGTCAACTATGGGTCCATTTTGACAAAATTCATCGATGGCTGGGTCGTTCTGTCTGGATAAGGTGTCTGCAACGACGTTCTGAGAACCGCTACGATGTTTTATAGTGAACGTAAACGCTCTCAACTTCATTGACCATCGAGCTAACCTTCCTGATAAATCCTTCTGCCGCATTAGCCATTGAAGGGCTGCATGGTCTGTTATGACTAAGAAATCCTGGCCTTCAATATATGCGCGGAATTTTTTTAATTCCTTTTATAACGGCAAGACATTCTAATTCGGAAACTGAATAGTTACGTTGTGCTTTGGACAATTTTTCGGACATATACGAAATCGGAAGTTCTACTCCATCTCGTTCCTGAGCCAGTACGCAACCAACACCAAAAGAGCTGGCGTCACACAACAAAATGAATTGCTTAGAAAAATCTGGTGTTATGAGAATTGGTGAAGCAGTAAGACACGATTTCAAGTTTTCAAAAGCGGTTTGAGCCTCTTCGTTCCATTCAAGCGTATTCTTCTTTTTAAGAAGTTCAGTCAAAGGAAAACTAATAGTGGCAAAGTTTTCTACGAACCGTCGGTACCATCCCGCTAATCCTAGAAATCTTCGTAACTGCTTAATCGAAGTTGGTTGTGGAAATTCTACTATCGCTTTAACTTTATCTGGATTGGTTCTTATTTGTCCATTCCCAATTATAAAACCGAGATATATGATCTCCTTCATACAAAATTTAGATTTGCTGACATTGATAGTGAGATTTGCTTTATGTAAGCATAAAGCTATCTCTTGTACTAAAAGCATATGGGATTCAAAATCCTCAGACAAAACTAATAAGTCGTCAAGATAAACAAATACTCTATTCCTAAGATGAGCTGGAATGACTCGATCCATAAGACGACAAAGAGTTTGGGCCGCGTTACAGAGACCAAAGGGCATCATTTTATTGTAGTGTGCGCTTATGTAATGTTAAGAACATTAAAGCACAATAAACATTCAAATACATAGCGACACTTTGTTGCTATGTTTATGTTGACGACTTCAAGTGGAAGTAACATGATCGTCCACTTGAAGGCTACAAGTATAAGTGCATGGTCAGCATTCTCACGCCGATCAAATACATAATACATAAGTGCATAACTCACTCTCTCTATAAGCACAGATATATAAGAGAGCCGCTCCGCTGCTGGCGTCTCTGGCAGCGCAGCTACGCGGTTTTAGGTTTAGCCGAAATATACTTAAGAATGTATCGCGAGAGACTTGTGAATGTTTGAACGGGCAGAACCTTTTTCTGCCCTACAATAAATATATTTGCAAACAAAGAAAGAATTCTTATTATTTATGATGGAACACACTACATGGCGACCGTGACAGTCGTCCAACGTTGGACAAATAGAAGAGCAACAGAAACTGCCTAGGAGGATATTAAATTTAACCACAAAAAAACAATAGGAGCAACACTGCCAAGCCAGCAATAGCAACCACAAAAGATGCAGCAGACGCGGCAATAGAATCAGCAGCAACAGCTACAACAATTAAAAGAAAAACTATCACTACTCGCAACAATAAGCTGGACTGGACTACAATTCATCTAGGAATAAATCTGAGTGAGTAGAGTTTTATTGAGATATGGGAAAACATCGTGGCGGTTTGAAGACCAAATTAAACAAACGCATAGCCCACGTAAGGTGGCTAATATACGGTCAACAAACGCCACCGGTTTGGTCGAAAGCTCTAAAACTACATGCAGAGCTAGACCACTTGCTGCAATATCAGCAAAAACTGAAAACCCAAAAACTCGAGAAAACTCACTCAGATAATATAAGAAATATAACAATTATTAATGAAGTTCCGAAACCCAAGGCATGCCCAGCACCAGCACCGGCACTAACAAAGCCAAAGAAGACCTGCCCACCGGACTGTGATGGAATCTGGAGTCCTTACTGCCTGGGAACTTGTGAGAAGCCATCAACAACCAAGAAATAGACAGCAGCGAGGGAGTGTCAGCGTGCCACCCCCGGCGACGCCCAGCTGGCACTAGGAGATCAACAACATTAGCAACCAATAGACAGCAGTGAGGGAGTGACAGCGTACCACCCCCGGCGAAGCCCAACTGAAACTAGAAGAACATCGGCAGCAGTACTAATACTAACAAAATTAATCAATCATATAAAAAGAAAAGAAAAATTTTGTAAGACACATTGTAAAATGGAGCATATACTATTATGCCCTATTAACCCAATATGGCCCGTGAAGCCATAGCTAGAATCAGGCAGGCAATAATGTTTAAATTTTTTTTTTAAATATACTAACTAAAACGATAAAATTTAAAGAGAAATAATTTGAGATATAAATGTCCATAGAGACAAATAAAATAAGCAAAACTGAAAATAAAGAAGATTTTTTACAAAACGTTGAAATTAGAATACCCAAAATGGGTTTAATAGACACTAAAACTGTTGACTCCACAGCAAATGTTATAAACAAAGTGGAAGTCCAAAATGCAGATTTGTTCTGGATAACCATAATATTAATTATAATTGCTCTAATTATGGTATCCAATGCATTAATAAAAATATATAAACTCCATAACAAGTGTCTTAGGAAACGATACCGTAGCGCTGCTAACGGTTTAGATAGTATTTAAAGAAAAATCATTTATGAATGAAATAAAAAAAAAAAAAAAATATAAGATTAAAAAGATAAAAAAAAAAAAAAAAAACGTAATATTGCTATTATCTAAGAACCCAGAATATAGCGCACTATAGAAATGAGAACATACGAGTTAGGATAAACCAGTAAAAGTACCCAGCATGGACTGGGAACAGCTTATTGATCATATAGAAGAATCAAAACAAAATTTCAAAAAATCTTTTAAGTGCTTAACGCAAAACAAAATACAAGCTGTAACAATAAATAAGAATGCCCAAACATTAGTAAATAGTTATAATAAAGTAAGAGAGCTAATACAGCAGAACAGAAAGAATTTAGACAGTAAACAGTTTGCTAGGGTTTCGAAACTACTGGTGGTTTTAAGGGAAAAATTAATATTAATAAAAAATAAATTCAGCCTACAGATAGAAATTCCGACTATAGTAAACACTCCATTAACAATACATGTTAATGAAGAAAGCACTGACTCAGACGAAGAACATACAACTGTAGGTGAGAAAGACATTAAAGAAGAAGATCTTCACGATCTAACAATACCAGCAACATTAGTGCTGGAGGAAGCAAGTACTACCAATAACTCAGCTGACTTAGAAAATACCTTAACCATGGCTGAACAAGCAGCAGCCATTAGGTCTTACATTAAGGATGTCGCTTGCGCAGTGCCAGAATTTGATGGACAAAAGATCCATTTACAACGATTCATTAAGGCAATCAAATTGGTAGACTTAGCTAAAGGACCATTTGAGGACATTGCAGTTGAGGTTGTTAAGTCAAAAATAGTTGGCACAATTTTGAACTCAGTTGACAATGAAACGACAATTCCAGCAATTATAAACAAATTGCAGAAAGTAGTTGTCGGTGAGACCTCTGGTAATGTCAAAGCAAAGCTATTAACAGTTCAGCAAAGAGGTAAAACTGCAACGCAATTTACCGCTGAGGTTGATAGACTGAGAAAGCTATTGGAGGCTTCCTTTGTTGATGAGGGTATACCTCTGGAACATGCCACCAGTCTAAGTACTAGAGAGGCAATTGACACTCTGATAAACCGCGCTGAGCACGAAAGTGTCAAAACAGTGCTAGAAGCAGGGACTTGCACCACTATGGATGCAGCGATAAGCGCATACATAAAAACGAGTGCAAGAGTTACCAGTGACATCAATAAAGTGATGTACTTTAGAGGTAACAGATCTAACAGAGGATACGGCAATGTCAATAGAGGCTATAACCGGGGTAGAGGCTCCAATACCAATGGTTATAGAGGCAGCTATAACAACAGTTGGCAAAATGGAGGTTACCAGAATAACGGTTATCAAAACCGCAATACTGGAAACAGTGGCCGCTACAATAGCAACAATAGAGGCCGCAATAATGGAAACAGAGGCCGTAATAATAATGGCAATAATGCCTATGTGCGAGTAACCCAAGATCAGGGAAACTCGCAACAGCCCTTGGGTACCCAGTAGGAGAAGATCGTAGAGTATTTATTATAATCTCAACATATTCACCACATTCATTCACATAGAAACAGGTGAGAAACTTGTTTTCCTTCTCGATACAGGTGCAGATATCTCTATTCTCAAAGAGAATTCTGACAAATTTTCTAATATTCAAATAGCTAACAAAATAAATATTCAAGGCATAAACCAACAGATAGTTCAGTCTCAGGGACAGACTTTTATTGAGATACAGACAGGTAAATACATTATTCCACATAACTTTCATTTAGTAGATACAAATTTTCCCATACCGTGTGATGGAATAATAGGAATAGATTTCATTAAAAAATATAATTGCCAACTTGATTTCAAACCAGCAGAAGACCAAACCAAACCAACAATTTGAAATTTCCCATTTATGTTCCAATAACGTACAGCTCTGGTAATAACACAACTCTATTACCAGCAAGATCCCAAGTTGTCCGTAGATTAATGGTGTCATCAAAAGATGATAACATTTTTATTCCGAACCAGGAAATACAAACTGGTATTTATGTTGAAAACACAATAGCAGCATCTAGTAGTGCATTTGTCCGAATTTTGAACACAGGAGATTCTGATCGATTGGTCAATATAGAAAATTTAAAATATGAGCCACTTTCGGATTACAATGTAGTTCGGGCAAATAGCGAGAACAGAAATAAAACTGTTTTGTCTCAGTTGAGGAGAAATTTCCCAAAATTGTTTAAATTACAATTGGAAACTTTATGCAGTAAATATACAGATATATTTGCATTAGAATCAGAACCAATAACGGTTAATAATTTTTATAAACAACAGTTGAGATTGAGGGATGATGAGCCAGTATACACAAAGAATTATAGAAGTCCTCATGGTCAGGTAGAAGAAGTACAGGCCCAGGTACAGAAGTTAATAAAAGATAAAATAGTTGAACCATCAATTTCAGAGTACAATAGCCCTTTGCTGTTAGTACCTAAAAAGTCAAGCCCGGGTTCAGATAAAAAGAAATGGAGATTAGTAATAGACTATCGTCAAATTAATAAGAAACTTTTGGCTGACAGATTTCCACTACCGAGAATAGATGATATTTTGGACCAACTTGGTCGAGCAAAGTATTTTGCTTGCCTCGACTTAATGTCAGGTTTTCATCAAATTGAGCTGGATGAAGGCTCAAGAGATATAACATCTTTCTCAACCAACAATGGCTCATATCGTTTCACGCGATTGCCATTTGGTTTAAAAATAGCGCCTAATTCATTTCAGAGAATGATGACTGTAGCATTCTCTGGAATAGAACCGTCTCAGGCACTCCTTTATATGGATGACTTAATAGTCATCGGTTGATCCGAAAAGCATATGCTTAGAAACCTCACTGAAGTTTTTGATAAATGCAGGGAATACAACCTAAAGTTACATCCTGAAAAATGTTCATTTTTCATGCATGAGGTCACATTTTTGGGACATAAATGCACAGACAAGGGAATCTTGCCGGATGACAAAAAATATGACGTCATTCAGAACTACCCAGTTCCACATGATGCGGATAGCGCTAGACGTTTTGTCGCATTTTGCAATTACTACAGACGCTTTATCAAAAATTTCGCCGACTATTCACGGCACATAACAAGATTATGTAAAAAGAATGTTCCATTCGAGTGGACAGATGAATGCCAAAATGCATTCATACATTTAAAATCGCAGTTGATAAACCCAACACTCTTGAAGTACCCAGACTTCAGCAAAGAATTTTGCATAACAACAGATGCGAGCAAGCAAGCGTGTGGCGCAGTTTTAAGTCAAAACCACAATGGCCACCAACTCCCAGTTGCCTATGCATCAAGAGCTTTTACGAAAGGTGAAAGTAATAAAAGTACAACAGAACAAGAGTTAACAGCGATTCATTGGGCAATAGTACATTTCAGACCGTACATTTACGGAAAACATTTCACTGTGAAAACAGATCATAGACCATTGACATATTTATTCTCAATGGTCAACCCCAGTTCTAAATTGACAAGAATAAGGCTTGAATTAGAGGAATATAATTTTACTGTGGAGTATCTAAAGGGCAAAGATAATCATGTAGCTGATGCGTTGTCAAGAATAACCATCAGAGAGCTAAAGGAAATTACTGGAAATATATTAAAAGTCACTACAAGATTTCAAAGTAGACAAAAATCCTGCGCAGGAAAAGAACAATTGGATTTGCATGAGCAAACCAAAGAAAAAGCTTCAGAGCCCAATGTATACGTAGTCATAACAAATGACGAAGTACGAAAAGTAGTGACATTGCAATTGAATGATACGATATGTTTATTTAAACATGGAAAGAAAATCATTGCAAGATATGATGTTGGTGATCTTTATACTAATGGAGTTCTTGATCTAGATCAATTTTTCCAAAAGCTTGAATCGCAGGCCGGTATATGTGATATCAGCCAACTCAAAATGGCACCATGGGAGAAAATCTTTGAACACTTTTCAATAGATCAATTTAAAAAATATGGGCAATAAAATATTAAAGAATTTAAAAGTAGCGCTACTTACCCCGGTGACCAAAATAAATAATGAAAAAGAAAAAGAAGCTATATTGTCTACATTACATGATGATCCAATACAAGGAGGTCATACAGGCATTACAAAAACCTTGGCCAAGGTCAAAAGACATTTTTACTGGAAAAATATGAGTAAACATATAAAAGAGTATGTAAGAAAATGTCAAAAATGCCAAAAAGCGAAAACAACAAAGCATACAAAGACCCCAATGACTATAACAGACACACCAGAACATGCTTTCGATTGGGTTGTCGTGGACACAATTGGTCCACTACCTAAGTCGGAGAATGGTAACGAGTACGCAGTCACTCTCATATGTGATTTAACCAAGTACTTAGTTGCCATTCCAATAGCAAATAAAAGCGCAAAAACAGTCGCTCAAGCTATATTTGAATCTTTTATTCTAAAATACGGTCCAATGAAGACGTTCATAACGGACATGGGAACAGAATATAAGAATTCAATAATTACTGACCTATGTAAATATTTGAAAATCAAAAATATAACATCAACAGCTCATCACCACCAGACAGTTTGAGTGGTCGAACGAAGTCATAGAGTTTTGAACGAGTATATACGATCCTATATATCGGCAGACAAAACCGATTGGGACGTATGGCTTCAATATTTCGTATACTGCTTCAACACGACCCCATCTATGGTACATAATTACTGTCCATATGAATTAGTTTTCGGTAGAACAAGTAATTTACCAAAACACTTTAATAAGTTGCATAGCATAGAACCAATATATAATATGGATGACTACGCTAAAGAAAGTAAATATAGGTTAGAAATAGCATATGCTCGAGCAAGAAAACTGCTTGAAGCACATAAAGAGAAAAATAAGGGAAATTACGACTTAAAAGCAAATAATATAGAGTTAGAAGTAGGAGGTAGGACATAAATTAGACTTTAAATAGACTTTAAAGACACAGCATAGGAGAAAATAATAATATTACGTTACTGACTAATAAAAACAAGAAACAAACAGTTCATAAAGATCGATTAAAGAAATTTCATTCATGAATGATTTTACACTTATATTTTTCATTTACACAAAATTTTTACTTCTTATTACAAAATTCGTTCTTATAATATTATTTTCAAAAAAAAAAATATAAATATAATTTGCATTCAAAACAAAAAAAAAAAAAAAAAAAAAAAAAAAAAGAAAACAAAAAAAAATATATATATAAATATAATTTGCATTTCATAAATAAAATAACTACACTAGGTTACGTTATTTTTCAAAAGGAGGGAGATGTAGTGTGCGCTTATGTAATGTTAAGAACATTAAAGCACAATAAACATTCAAATACATAGCGACACTTTGTTGCTATGTTTATGTTGACGACTTCAAGTGGAAGTAACATGATCGTCCACTTGAAGGCTACAAGTATAAGTGCATGGTCAGCATTCTCACGCCGATCAAATACATAATACATAAGTGCATAACTCACTCTCTCTATAAGCACAGATATATAAGAGAGCCGCTCCGCTGCTGGCGTCTCTGGCAGCGCAGCTACGCGGTTTTAGGTTTAGCCGAAATATACTTAAGAATGTATCGCGAGAGACTTGTGAATGTTTGAACGGGCAGAACCTTTTTCTGCCCTACAATAAATATATTTGCAAACAAAGAAAGAATTCTTATTATTTATGATGGAACACACTGCATTATACTGATATAGAGGTATATTCGGTATTGTAAACGCAGTGTATTGCTTAGAATTTTCGTCGAGCGGTATCTGCCAATATGCATGCTTCATGTCGATACCACTTATGAATTTAGCTGGTGGTAACCGGCTTAAGATGCCGTCTATATGAGGTAGAGGATATGCGTCTCGATGAGTAACCTTGTTTACCTCTCTAGAATCAAGACATAGACGGTACTTGTCTCCTTTCTTTACTAACACGCAATTACTGCTCCAAGCGCTAGTTGACTCTTCGATAACATCTAAGGCTAGCATGTTATCCACTTCAGCGAACATCAGCTTTTCAATGGCAGGTGAAACTGGCCAATGCCGTTGTTTAACAGGACTCGCATTTCCTACATCAATGCTATGTGTGGACAAGGTAGTACGACCTAAACCTTCGGAAGCAAAGGATGGAAAAGTTTTTATTACTGTCTCCAGCCGAAGTTTTTCTCCTTCGTTCAGCTCATGATATTTTGGAGAATCTTCATCATCATCCAAAGTACCGATGTCTAATTCAGCAATGGTCGGATTGCTCGTAATTTTATTTAGTAATCCGAACTTTTTCCAAAAATCAATGCCTAAATATACATCCTGTTGAAGTTCTGGTATTATAAATAATTCAAGATTGTCTATCGTATCTCCATACTTAATGGAAGTTATAAATTTTGACACTACTTTGCTTTTTGTTCCGTTCGCAGCGCGAATTTCGCCAGAACATTTTTTTACGTTGTTGTGTTTAAGGAAGTTCTGAGCAGCTAATCCGCCTACACAACTTATTGTTGCTCCAGAATCTAATAAAGCCTTGTAAGTTTGAACCTCTATATTGATATCTGTAAAGAGTCTTTGATCAGAGCTAAGTACTATAGCGGAAATAAGTTTCTGTCGGTCACCACGAACCTTCTTCCAAAATGCTCTCAATCGGCTAGTAGATCGTCTGGGTTTTAAATGAGTCCCTATACTATCTACTTTACTAAATATTTCTCTGCGCTTATTATTGTAATTTTGAATTCTTATGTGTAAGGGTATAAAAGAAAAATGAATATCAGGCTGACCTAAAGGTTCTATCTCCTGAAATTCACGGGCTTCAGTGGTTGATTTTGACTTAGCAACTTCTGAATCTACGGATGTATCTTGTTGCTCAGAGAAACATCCTTTTGTCGGTTTCCCGGATTACAGTTTGGACAAGTCGGTTTGTATTTTTCTTTAAGTCCGCAACCGTAACAAAATATAATTCTTTTAGCCATACAATCATCGAATCTGTGGCCTTGTTTGTCACAATTCCAACAAGTTGTGGTATTTCGACGTTGAATTTGGTTTACTTCTTCACCTACTCTTACTAAACCTGTTTCCTCTTCTTCGGTGGTTAATTCTGCCACGCAGGAGCGATAAGGTTTCGGCTTAAACGTCCTGAGATTGTTATAAAACTGTTCATGCCTGCGCACTTCGTATCGGAGTTGTGTTCTGTTTGGGATTTTAAGATGCAACAACTCATGATGTAAGCTAGGCTTCGAATTTCTAACCAATAACTCAACTAATTGTGTTTCGGAAACTCCATTTTGCAGTCTGTCAATCAACCGTTCCATGGTTTCCTGGAAATCTTCAAATGCTTAATTTTCTCCTTGCTTGCGTTTTCGGATTCCCTCCCAAATATCATAATCTGTCTCTATATCTTCGAATCTCTTCCTAAATTCGCTACAAAATGTGTTCCAATCGAAATTTGGATTGTTTCGATGAAACTTCCAATACCAATCGCTTGCTTTTCCTGCAAACAGAAGGTACAAATGGTCACATAAAAGTCTATAATCATTACCTAGATTTTGTTTGGTGAGTGAGCATATCCTGTAAATGAATTCATCTATCCTGATGCTTGTTTTGCTACCGTCGAACTTTAATCCCCATTTTTGAATGATTCCTGATACTTTTTCCGGGCTAACATATGAGCTTGCATTGCTCCTGTTTCCGCCTCTTTCTTCTACATTATTGTCTAAATTCTGAGAATACCGATTTTGATTGGAATTATTCCTGCTCAAATGTGTATTTGGTTGGACATTGTCAGGTGTGGAATTTGTATGTGTGGGTTGAGATAATTGTAAGTTGTCTAAATGACTTTTAATAGATGTCTCTATAGTCTTCCCTAAATAAGAGGTAAGGTTATCCATGAGTTGAGCATGTTGTTGGCTAACAGTAAACTGTATAAAGTTCATCAACTCTGGTTGAGTACTAAGAGTCATACTGGAATTCGTTGGAGGTTCTGTTAAGATCCTATCCAAATTTCCTCTGTAAGTATTTCTTGTAGACACTCCTCGTCTAGGAGGTGTACCTCGGATCCTGCCTGATCTGGTATTTCTCCTTAATGGGAAAATATCATAATTATCTTGACATTCTCTTACGCCGGATGTGCCAGCTGTTGCAGCATCTAATTCAGCGAACAGAGTGTTATTAGAGTGAGATAAATTCGATTCGTTGCAATCTGCATTGCAAATTGGACATGTTTGTGTGCTTTTTAAGTGGTTTATAATGCACTTTTTATGAAATGTATGCCTGCACGATGTTGTTGCTGACAAAACGGTTGGTGCTAAGATTTCTTTACATATGGCACAGCTATTTTCAACGCCTTGTGAAACTTCAACTGCATTGCCTGCACTATTCTTCGCTGCCATAGCATTGTTGTTAAGATATGTTGTAATTTAATTGGTTTGTCTTTCTTTATGTCGATCACTTCTATCAGAATCTTAGTTGTATCTCTATTTGTTAGTGGATTGTAGCTGGTCTATTGCCTCATGCTTTTATTTACTTGAAAATCGGACAATATACGGACTTATTGAAGTGTAAGTATAATGTATTCCAAAAAAATCAAATTGTAAATAAAGTTGAGTAAAGAAACGTATGGTGATGAGCTTCTGTGGATTCGAAACAGTTCCACTTGGTCGATCAATTCTCTTTCAAATAGAATCGCATGTTCCTAAGTTTTACTATCCCTTCCAAATAGATACTCTCAATCCAATATGTTAATTTATTGGAATTAGTTATATTGAGTTTTAACTGTGGATGGATTACTTTAGAGCTTAGTGTGCTATAACAAGTTAAGGACTTTTCGAGCTTCACGTCTGAGCCAAAAATGTTGTCGTGCTCCACTCGTTGGGCGCAAAAAAATGTGTAGTGTATTTTCTCGGGCCCCACGTTGGGCGCCAAAAATGTGTAGTGTACGTAGTTCGATAGATTTTTAACTAGTTGGTCTTTTAATAGTGGGTGGTAATTACTAATAAAGAGGACCTTGTACTTCCTTCGCTAGGGATGCGCACTCTTGCTATGCTCGGGTCTAGCTCGCCGTAGGTCGGGGTTCTTTTAGCTTAGGATAGTACGAAACGCTACTACATTTTAATAATTGCGTCTTACTCATAAACAATATTCAAAACTGGATTATCGATTAACAAAAGAAATGGCTTTATATTGATACTAATGATACACGCCGACACGTGTGAAGATAAACTACAGATTCTGATAAGTATTGGGAATTTTGGATGTTAATAATTCCCTAAGTCTTTACCCTCCCTACCATGACAATGCTACTTAAAATATTTACATTGTCCCTTGGTCAAGTTCAAAATAACTCTACCACATATTTAAGAAAGTGTTCAACATAAGTACTCGACAAACCATTAAATCTATTTATTCACAATTCATTCTTTTTCCAATATATCTTCAATCATAATTCCATTTATATAAATTCAGTTGAATAAACGATTTCATTAAATCTCTTTTACAAACTAACAATTTTTAATCTACGCATAATTATCCTAGTCATTCTCTAACTCTTCATTTTTGATTATATTCAGTGATTAAAATAAAGTATATAAAAGTAAAGTACAATACAAATAGTTATAAACAATTGAATATAAAATTAGCAAATATAGTTACATAATCTTTAGTCAAATGCAGATATTATTTTATTTAGACGTTCGAGTGGCATTTTGTTAGAATTTTAATATAGGTAATTCATAATAATGTTTTTATCATTGTTGTTGTAGTACTCACGATCTTAAATATCCACTCCATGATGTGCGTAAAGTTGGGCCCAAGTTCACGTTGACATTGTCGAGCTGTAGGTCAAACTTTAAAGGTTCTAAGTTAAATTCCTATTCAAATGCTAAAAGTTCCGTCAATCTGCGAGTATTTAATTCATTATTAATCGCAATACAAAAGAAAATCGAGAATCAAAACAAAACACGAAATATAACTGCAGTATTGCAGCGATAAGACCTTAGGAAACCGCTGGCTGCTACGCTGCGTTGCGATAAGACGAAATCACAAAGTTAGACCTCCGTAGCTTATCTTCACACGTGTCGGCGTGTATCATTAGTATCAATATAAAGCCATTTCTTTTATTAATCGGTAGTCCACTTTTGAATATTGTTTATGAGTAAGACGCACTTATTAAAATATAGTAGCGTTTCGTACTATCCTAAGCTTAAAGAACCCCGACCTACGGCGAGCTAGACCCGAGCATAGCAAGAGTGCGCATCCCTAGCGAAGGAAGTACAAGGTCCTCTTTATTAGTAATTACCACCCACTATTAAAAGACCAACTAGTTAAAAATCTATCGAACTACGGTACACTACACATTTTTGGCGCCCAACGTGGGGCCCGAGAAAATACACTACAAGGTTTTTTTCTTCAAGGTTTTGTTCTAATTCAAGCTTACTGGTAAGTGTTTCTCTACGGTTTTATAATACTTCCAGGAATGCTCATACACTGCCTTGGAACGTGGTCTTCCAAAACTTTTTCCAAAATAACGTGGTTAGAGGTCTGGGGTTTATAGTTGTGTATTAGTTGTCGTCTAAGCTGGAGCCAGATGATCATGTCGTGGGCTCCAATGCTTGTGTTACACGGTTTCGCGATATATTAACACGATATTGACCGTTACACGGTTTCGCGTTATTGTCGAGGTTATAATTAAAACTTAACACAATATTGACCGTCGCATGGGTGTCTAAAAGCGTGGTGGATTATGATCTTTATTCCACAGTGACTGAAAATTAAATGTAAGTGATATTCATGAGAAGCCTCTATGCTTAAGAAAAGTGATAGTGTAGTGTAGTTAGTGTAGAGAGCATTGCTCTTAGATTCTTGAGTTGAGGAGAAGCCGCAGAAAGAGCAAGCAAAACTGCTTAGGTTAGACTTTGGTATTTGTTTACATGACTGGCTAAGTGCCGCTGCCAAATAATTTATTTATCGTTGCCAAAGGATTTGTTTATCAAAGAGGGCATACAGTACAGGAAGTGCTTTATTGTTCTTGGAATTGTTTGTTATTGGAATTAATAAAATTGGCCGGTTTGGGTGGCGCAAATACGTCACTATATGTACTTTATTTGGTCGGAAACGTTTCCTTCAGCCTGTTAAGTACTTTTCAACGAATCTAGTATACCCTTTTACTCTACGAGTAACTGGTATGAAAATATGGACTAAATGAAGAGTTTAAGGTTATTAGCTGAAAATGCGCATATATACAAAGATTGGAAATGTTTAAATTATATTACTTTTTATACCCCCTAAAAGACTTAACAAAAATATAAACGTACATACTTCTTTCAAAAATATATTAAAATCCCTAAGCAACAATCATATTTAGTCTAATCTTTGATTTTCTACTTTCTGGATGTAGAATGTTTATCTGCGCACTGCATGAAAACACTTTTCGTGCACCAACACAAACATTAACACATTTATTAACTGAATTCACGGAACTTCCTGTCCACTAGTTTATAGTATAGTGAAATAAAAGCCATAAAAAGTTGGGAATTACTTTTAAACACTATGGGCACTAATTTCTAATTACAAATACCGATGACATGGTTTACTAGAGTTTACTTATTAAATTTTGTATTCTTCACATTATTATATGAAACCGAGATAGAATGCTATAGTCGAGTTCCCCCTTTCTGAAATATAGTTAAAAAGTCGGAAAAAAATAATAAAATGGAAAAAAATAAAAAATTTTTTTAAGAGTGTGTGCGTGACAGATTTGGGCGGCTTGTGGGCGTCTGAGTGGACGTGCCAAAAAGTTTTTTGGGTTTTTAAGTTTCGTCACTCTTCGTAGCGGTCACGCTTTCAGTTGCCCTTCAGTGTTTTTGAACTTGCAGCACTTATTTAAAATTTAAAAGACTTCTAGTAGCGATCACACCTTTATGGTGGGATACCGAGTTTTGAAGCACTGGCTGTATTTCGGATTAGTCACTTCTCGTATCACTTTGTTGCTATGAAGTTGAAGCTTTTAAATCACACACGAAGATTCTTTTGCGGGGCACTATCACTAGGACCACCAACTGCGCCAATAACGAGCTCACTGTTGCAAGTTTTGAAAAAATATAATTTTTATTTCAAGACAAAAATACAACTTTAGATCGGAGACAATTCGGATGAATTAGATCTGAAGTTGGAGTGCGAGTTTAACGCTTAGCAAACCTTTGTCTGAATTTGTTTATATGGAGCATAAGTTGCTCTCTTCTATGTATAAGTGGACTGCGCTCTTTTAAGAGAGTTGCGCATGGAAAATTACAGGGATTTGTGCTGCGTTAGCAATTTGGTTGCTTAGCGAGAATAACGAATTTGGTATCGGCGGATGTTAATGTCTATAAATCAATTGTTTATGTTAACGCGGCCGAAGTTGTTATTATCACCAAGAATTTCGGGATTCACTTATGTGTTGCAATGCAATTTTTTTTTTTTGTATATTAAGTGGGGTGTAAAGTGGTGTCAAATCTATGTCTTGTTTTAAAAGATTTTCACTTAAAATTATGTCATCGATTTCTTTTTACAAATTACAAAAGTGTTTAATAATATTGGTGACACATTTATTGTTCATTCCTTTATTTTCGGCATTGTAAACTTTATTTGCACTTTCAGAATATGATTGTGTGTCTATGGAATGGGATATTAAGGGATTATTTTAATAATTTATAATGTTTATAAGTGAAAAGGTAATGGGTATCATATCAATACCCAGATTAATAATTGGTTATCATTGTAGTTAATACAAGTCAATACAATACAAATATTCTGTCTGTTCACATTCTCAAGTTTGTCATAGTTTAGTAATTTGGGGTTAAACAGTCCGAGTCTGGAAAGCTGCATGGAAATTTCCAAACTATTTACCTATTCTGTAAACTGAATTAGTTCGAATAAAAGAGTGTTAATTATGCTGTTGTTGTTTTCATAATTCTGTATCTTTCGCATTCCGTCATTTATCAATCGTATAGCGTAGTTGAGTTCATGTAGTTTTACTGAGTTATGGGCGTTTATGTCAAATTTCTCCTGTATTTCTACTCAATCATTTTCATCAAGTGTGCCATCGAATAGTGATTTTGTAATGGTCAGAGTCTGTCTGTTCTACATTATTGGTTGGTTTAAATGGTTTTTTTTTATCTAGTGTAAAATTCATATTATTGTCTGTCGTTATTTACTTTGTTTATTTTGATTTCTTTGTTTTGTTGGGTGTCTAATATTGGTTGTCCGGCGTAGAGAAATATGAGTGCAGAGGTGTGTCTAGTGGTTTCGTGTTTGGTCTTGTGATTGTATATGCAAAGTATTGTTTCTATTTTCCTTATTTTGGTTTCGTCGTCGTCGGATGTTTTGATTATGCGAATCTTTTCATTAATTGTTTTAAGTAGTCTCTCTATGTCCGCCACACCAGTTTTTGTATTGTTGAGCTGCAATTCAATTTCCTCACTGTCCAGCCTTCGCTTTAGGGCCAAACTGAAAAATGCGGCGTCTCTGTCTGCCTTTAGTAATTTTGGTTTGCCAAGCTGGTTAAATATGCGTATAAGCGCATTTTTGCATTCTACAAAGTCTTTTGTTTTTATTTTTTCTAATGTGACAAATTTTAAATAAATAAATGTCCATGCAACTAAAGTAATGTTTTCCTTCAGATGAGTAAATGTCTATCATGAATTTTTTGGTTTTCAGTGGCATGCAAATATTGCAACTACTCTCTCAATATACATCGCACTCTTCTTACCGCAAAAATGGTCTATCAAATATTGTTCAGCTCTTTCCCTAGTCACAGTGTCATATAATATTTGAGTGATGTGTTTTTTATGCCTGTTAAATGTATTTATTGGTCTTAAGATTAAGTCAGTATTATCTTCTTCTGCACTATGTTGGGTTTGCTCAAGTATGTTTCCTCAATTTTTATTCTGGACAGGACGTCCGCTACGCAATTTTCATTTCCTTTTATATACTTTATGTCAAAATCGAATTAGGATCATTTTACTCTCCATCGGGTGAGTTTTGAATTTTGGTCTTTCATGCGGTACAACCAGATAAGTGGCTGGTGGTCACTGGATATTTCAAGGTAGTGGCGTACCTAGCAAGTAGGTAGTGTTTATTAAGCGTTCGCCTAATGTAACTAAGTGGGTATCCTACAGCTACCAAAGCGATATCGCTGTAAATGTAAATGTAAATTTTTTTGTAAATGTCGGGTACTTTAAGAATTGGGTCCTCTGATACTAGATATTTTGATTTTTTGAATGCCGAATCATATTCTGGGTTGGTAGTGTCAATTTTCGTGTTCTTTTTAAATATTTCGTCATAGGGGGGGCTATATCTCTACAAATTTTGAATGAACTTACGGTAGAAGCTTTTATTTATTTTGGTTTAGTGGGAATTGGATATTTTTGAATAGCTTTAATTTTTTCAGGGTTTGGTTTTATGCTGTCTGGTGTTAAGAGATTTCCCAAAAATGTGCTTTCTTGCTTTAGAAACTCACACTTGTCAAGCTGTAATTTAAGGTTGGCTTTTGCTTGTTTTTCGAAAACCAGTTCGAGCGATCGTAGGTGCTCATCAAGGGATGTTGAGTCAGTGTTTATTTAAGAGTGGTCGCAAAATATCATTCATACACCGTTGATAGGTAGCTGGTACGTTTTTTAATTCGAATGGCATGCGTAAGTACTCATAATGACTGTGCTTGGTGGAAAAGGCTTTCTTTGAAACTGAATCTGGATCCATTTCGATTTGGTGGAAACTCTTTACCAGGGATATAGTTGTGAAATAATTGCATCTGTACAGTTTTCCTAAGATTTCGTCCATATTTGGGATTGGGTGTCTGTATCCTCCTACGATCTCTTGTTTAAAAGCCTGTGGGTAACTGTATAATTTAGAATAAATAGGTAGATTATAGGTAGATTTGTATTGATGGTATTTTTGGTTTGATTAGTAAATGTCAACTTGTTACTTTCATGGTACTGTATGTCATGGTATTGCTGCAGATATTGTGCACACAATCTTTGTTTTTCTTCGTCATTTAAATGTTTCAATCGGTATAGGTCTGATTGAAATATGGGTGACAATTTTTCTGATTGTCTGAGCATGCTGTCGGGTATCATATATACATTTTGAAAATAACTCTGTTTTTGTGCTGCTATTCCTTCTATTAATTTGTATTTGTTGTAAAGAATTACCTCTTAATCGCGGTAACTTATTGTTGCTTTTGCTTCTGCTAAAAGTTTTCTTCCTAATAAGAGATCGTAATTCTCGGAAAAAGGGTGCAGTAAAAATTCGTTTGCTGTTGGGACAAAATCTTTGACTATATAGTTATACTTTTGTTGACAATGAGTGGTCCTTTGCTGGACCACTATCCAGTATTCTGGATTGTCATGTGAACTGTTGATCCGGTATCAAAAAGCCAATTCAAATTATTTTCTTCGTATTTAATTGTTATATATTGGTGTTTTTCAAGGCTTGTGGCTGAAAAATTTCGGCTTGTTCAACATTGGGTTCTTGGTTGTCATTGCTTGTCTCGTCTGTATTAATCTGCTGTGGCTGTTGTGTTGTTTCTGAATTTTGGTTGTTTTCAGTTTGATGCTGATATTTTGGATAATAATGGTCGTAAGTTGGATAGTAAAAATAGTCATATGGGACACACTGCTGATAGAAAGCGTCCTCTTGGTACAATGATTCGTCAATACTCATCCCAGTCTGTCCACTATCAGCTGGTCTTAATCGCTTTATTGGTTGATTGGGTACATGGGAACTTTAGTTTTGTGTTGATTGGTGATTTTGATATTGCTGTTGTTGTCTGAACCTATTCTGATCGAATGCATTGTTTCGATGATTATTAGAAATTGTCGAGGTGTAAAGTTTACAAGTTGGTTTGGTTGAAACCCTTGTTTGCATGTTGGCTTGGTTGAAATACATTGTTTGGACTAGGGTGATTGGGTTCCGGATGACGATTAGGTGGATTATTAGATGGTGGTGTCTGATAACTTTGTGGAGCTTGATATGGCACTGGTGAATTATAATGTAGGAAAGGTGTTGGATATCTTCTGGTATTATTTTTCGTCTGATTAATATTGTGACTATAGGATTTTTGTGGCTTATCAAAAGAATTTTGTTTTTGAATAGAAGAGCTTGAATGACTCGCTTGTTCATACATTCCTTTTTCTTGTAGAATGTTTATAAGTCTTATTCTTAAATAAATGTGTGTAGGTAATTTTTCAATAATGATTCAATACTGGATGTTATTAACCTTAAATATAAAGTTTTTTCTTCAGCGTTTTGTTCTAATTCAAGCTTACTGGTAAGTGTTTGTCTGCGGTGTCTGCTTCCTCCAGGAATTCTCGTACACTGCCTCTGAATGGGGTCCCCCGAAATTTCTCCAAAAGAACGTGGTTAGGGGTCTGGGGTTTATAATTGAGTATTAGTTGTCGTCTAAGCTGGATCCAGGTGGTCATGTCGTAGGCTCCAATGCAGCGCATAATGTCACCGCTGATGCTGCATTCGATATGCCCAAATAGGATCTGCTGTTGGCGACCATCTCCGGTAACTTAAAGGGCCAGTATGTAATCAATCCGTCTCAAAAAGGTCTACAGTGTGCCGCATCACCGTTCAATTTCTCCACATTGCCAATCTGGTAGGAAACCTAGTCATGTTGCTATCTGACAAGGATGGTACGTTTGTCATTTTGCTGATGTTCTTGTTGTTGTTTGCAAACAAGTATATTTATTTGTTTTTTATTATTGTTATTTTGTTTTATTTAGTTGACCTTTGTCTTCGTTCTGTCTTTATGAATTATAGTTTGTAAGATAAATATCTTACTCAATATTGTTTAGTTTTTTATTTAACTAACTTATTTATTATTCTTATTTTAATTTTTTTTTTTTAATATAGTTTTTAACTTTCACAAGGTTTGCTTTTTCGTGATGTTTCGAGGTAACCAATTGGATTTAGGTAACCAATTGGATTTACAACCTCTCACAAATTCAATAGCGTCTTCCTGATATTAAATTCAGGTTTGTTGTTGACACTGCTTTACACGGTTTCGCGTTATTGTCGAGGTTTTTATTAAAAAAACACGATATTGACCGTTGCAGCGTGGTGAGCGTGGTGTTTTATCGATAGCGATTCAATAGAATTAACACTAACACGACCGACTGCGCCAATTAAGTTTTTATTTACTTTTGAGTGTATTAAATGAATCGTTGCAGTAAGACCAACGGTGTAACCGAAGTTTTGTCAAATAAAAGAAATTACGAATCGTGTTGGACTATGATCTTTTTTGTTCAGTGTTCAGCTTAAGACTAAAAATCAAATCAACTCCCCAAAGGATAATTATAACATCTCCCCATAAGATAATAAGATAATAAGCAACATACACTAGTATAAAACTCATATACACATTAATGGCTAAACAGAAAATATTAAAGTCTAAGCACAAACTGTAATCAAAGAACGAGAGCCCTTCGATTAACCTTGGACACAGCGTCATGTTCCAAAGCCACCCTTTCTCACAGATCGCAAATCATAAACAACGACTCTTGTCGCCTTTATAAACATCGACTCTCGTCGCCTAACCATTTGCATTCGACCACTTGGCGAGCCAACTAAAATAATAAATGTTCGCGATCGCCGCCTACGCCTACGCAATTGTCTCAGGATTCTCCAATTACCCCTATTTCTCAGAAGAACAGGAAAATAGATGTTTACAACATAACTCTCTTAAACTTCGCTCTTTGTCTTCCCCAAATTGCCTATAAAACAGCAAGCATGTATCCATGCAGCAGTTCAGTACTGAGTACGTTATCAACCGCGATAAATCCGCTAAAGCCAATTTAAACTTCCAACTTATTGATAATCAAAAGGCTCTAGTTGTTTTCTTAATGGAATAAATATAAGGTTTCATAATACAAAAAACTCAAACGTGTGTTTTTTTTTAAACCGTCGGTCTGCATTCGTAAATATTTAAATATATAATAACTAGTTTGTGGTTGCAAGTTTTGAAAAAAATATAATTTTTATTTCAAGATGTAGTGGACGTAGTTTGTGACAGATTTTAACTAGTTGGTCTTTTAATAGGGTGGTAATTACTAATAAAGAGGACCTTGTACTTCCTTCGCTAGGGATGCGCACTCTTGCTATGCTCGGGTCTAGCTCGCCGTAGGTCGGGGTTCCCTTAGCTTAGGATAGTACGAAATGCTACTACATTTTAATAAGTGCGTCTTACTCATAAACAATATTCAAAACTGGACTATACATTAATAAAAGAAATGGTTTATTTTGATACTACTTATACACGCCGACACGTGTGATGATAAGCTACAGATTCTGATAAGTATTGGGAATTTTGGATGTTAATAATTCACTAAGTCTTTACCCTCCCTACCATGACAATACTACTTAAAATATTTACATTGTCCATTTTCCAAGTTCAAAATAACTCTACCACATATTTAAGAAAGTGTTCCACATAAGTACTCGACAAACCATTAAATCTATTTATTCACAATTCATTCTTTTTCAATATATCTTCAATTATAATTCCATTTAAATCTCTTTATATAAATTTATTTAAATCTCTTTTACAAACTAACAAATTTTAACCTACGCATAATTATCCTAGTCATTCTCTAACTCTTCATTTTGTTTATATTTAGTGAGTAAAATAAAGTATATAAAAGTAAAGTATAAAGCAAATAGTCATAAGTAATTGAATATAAAATTAGCAAATATAGTTATATAATCTTTAGCAGATCTTAATGCAGATCTTATTTTATTTAGACGTTCGAGTGGCATTTTGTAGGATTTTAATATAGGTAATTCATAATAAGGTTTTTTATCATTGTTGTTTGGTAGTACTCACGCGTAAAGTTGGGCCCAAGTTCACGTTTACATTGTCGAGCTGTAGGTCAAACTTTAAAGGTTCTAATTTAAATTCCTATTCAAATGCCAAAAGTTCCGTCAACCTGCGAGTATTTAATTCATTATTAATTGCAATACAAAAGAAAATCAAGAATCAAAACAAAACACGAAATATAACTGCAGTACTGCAGCGATAAGACCTTAGAAAACCGCTGGCTGCTACGCTGCGTTGTGATAAGACGAAATCACAAAGTTAGACCTCCGTTGGTCATAGGAGTAGGGGGTAGTCGGCTGTAGAGCAACCAAATGCTCTTATATAGGCCTGGCCGTCCTTACGCCTTGGGGTCGAATCTCTTTGCCACTTTCACACAAATCGCACACGGAAATTAATTGAAATATCCCACTCTTGTTTTTATGAGATTGGATATATAGAACTAAATTATATTTCCACGTGTATGTGAAGTTTAATTGGGCAGCGTCAAAAATTGTGAGCGTTCGCCACGAGGTTTGATCTAAGACAATTCTCTCATTTTTTGGGTTACATAAAAGCTGCTATAATTTAGGGCGAGGGTGTCTTGAAGAGTTATTGCAAAAAAAAAAAAAAACTTTAAATCGGAGAAAATTCACGGTAAACAATTAATGGTAAACTGAATGAATTAAATCTAAAGTTGGAGTGCGAGTTGAACGCTTAACAATCCCTTTCCTGAATTTGTTTATATGGAGCACAAGTGGCTCTCTTCCATGTTTAAGTGGAATGCGCTCTTTTAAGAGAGTGGAAAGTTTCCAGGCTGGGGTTTGTTAGCAATTTGGTTGCTTAGCGGGAATAACGAATTCGGTATCGGCGGATGATTATGTCTATAAATCAATTATTATGTTAACGCGGCCGAAGCTGTTGTGACAAGAAGTGGTTCAATGGTATTACAATTGTATTGTATTATTTGGTTGTTGTATCTGTGTGGCATTTTCGTTTTTATATTTTACAATTACTTTTCGGCGAATGCCTTTATACTTATAAATGAAATATGTTGAAAGTGCAAGTATAATAACTATAAGTGTAGTTAATGTCTCAATCTGTAATGTATTTTTTGTACGTGTACGATATATACAGTAACATATCCATTATTACACCTACAACTCCCCAGAAGATAATTATAAGCAACATACACTAGTATAAGCTCATATACACACATTAATGTACAAACACAAAATATCTAAGTCTAAGCACAAAATGTAATCAAAGAACGAGAGCCCTTCGATTAACCTTGGACACAGCGTCACGTTCCAAAGCCACCCTTTCTCACTGATCGCAAATCATAAGCATAGACACTTGTCGCCTTATCATAAACATAGACACTTGCCGCCTTTATAAACATAGAATCTCGCCCCCTAATCATTTGCATTCGACCACTTGGCGAGCCAACTGAAATAATAAACTTTCGCGATCGGCGCCTACGCCTACGCACTTGTCCCAGGATTCTCCAATTACCCCTATTTTTCAGAAGACTCTCTTCCAACAGGAAAATAGAGGTTTACAACCCAACTCTCTTAAACTTCGCTCTTTGGCTTCCCCAAATTGCCTATAAAACAGCAAGCATGCCTCCATGCAGCAGTTCAGTACTGAGTACGTTATCAACCGCGATAACACCGCTTAAGCCAATTTAACTTTCCAATTTCGTGATAATCAAATGGCTCTAGTTCTTTCCTTAAATGGAATTAATAAAAAGGTTTAATAAAAACTCAATCGTGTGTTTTTTTTATCAAACCCTCGGTCTGAATTCGTAAATGGCGCAGTCGGTAGGATAAAAAGAAAAAGTTGTACGACTCGTTTACAAATATCAATCTAGTGACAAAAGATCCTTGTACGACCAAGCGTATCTTTTAATGATTGAACCACGCGAATCGGCGCTAAGTGAATGTAAATCGTAAAACAATAAACTCTATTTATCCGCAAAAGAACTACGTATAATTGGTGGTTGTCACACAATAGTCAACCTACTGCATACGATTGATAAAAGTGTAAAAACAAAAAAAAACCAAAAGACTCTACAGAAACAAAAATCAACAATGGCAACCGAACAAATCAAACTATTATCAGAATCCTACTTGAATCAAGCCTTAAATCAAATTAGGCAAATACCTTCATTCAGTGGAGACACCCAAGAGCTCGGTGCCTTTATACGAAGGATAGAGTTCATACTCCAACTGTATCCAACAACGGACCCCAGACAAAAACATGTATTCTTCAGCGCAATAGAGATGCAGCTTGCAGGAGATGCCCAACGAGTGTCACACTTATCTGGAGCAACAACCTGGCCCACTCTAATGAACGCACTCATCAGCGAATATAAAACGCAAACACCATGTGAAGAATTACTCCGTCGTCTCTACAATACACCCTTCAACGGAAGTATCCGTAAGTTCGTCGAAGAATTAGAAACCAAATCATTCACAATATCAAATAAGCTTATGTTAGAAAATAACGTTAACGACACCTTATTATACACAAATGCATTAAACAACACAGTTAAAGACGTGATCATGAGAAAATTGCCCGATAGTTTATTTATGACCCTTGCTAGACATGACATAACGACAGTATCTAAACTCAAACAAATAGCACAACAAGAAGGTGTATACGAAATAACCTTCAATGACCGAACGAAACACCAAAATAACTCCAATTCTAACACAAATCCACCCAAAACTTCTAAGAATAAAGGAAATTATCAAAATTTCGCGAATAATTTTATTCACAACACAAATAAATCAAATCCCAACAATAATTCAAAACCTATTGTATCAAACCAGCAGGTTATACAAGAATTTAATCAAAAGCTAAATCAGGGTAGAGCCCAAAACCCTTTAAATTACCAACAACAAAGTAGTAAGGCACCAAACCCTCCCGTCAAACGGCAGAGAGAAAGTGCTAGTGACCAATACAAAATCGACACAAGCGAAAATTTTCTTCAACCAGTCTCGGAATCAGAAAGCGATCTAGAGGAATATGTAATCCATTCCTAAAAATTAAATTAAATAATATTACTCTCAAATGCCTAGTAGACACTGGTTCA
Organism: Drosophila erecta; assembly: GCF_003286155.1. Classification (NCBI taxonomy): domain Eukaryota; kingdom Metazoa; phylum Arthropoda; class Insecta; order Diptera; family Drosophilidae; genus Drosophila; species Drosophila erecta. Next base: position 95,912 of record NW_020825273.1, read on the forward strand.
TCTATCAATATTATGAAACAAAATTTCTTTAATTTCCCAATAAAATTCTCTAAAATGAAAGTCCACACTATAAATGGCACTATAGTATTGAACCAAAGCGTTTCATTGCATTCACGCAAACTTTGTCCGACTAAACAAACATTCTTTATTCACAATTTCTCAGAAAAATATGATCTACTATTAAGCAGAAACTAGAGTCAACCAACACTCAAATTAACTATTCAACACAAGCAGTCAACATAAATGGCTACCCATTTAAAATGTGGTACGATCACATCCAAACAGATGAGTCAAAGGTTACCAATGAGTACCCCAAGTCATCTAACCCAGAGGAAACCCCTCTACATACTCCAAAAAAGGAGAAAACCCTCCGTAAAATTAAGCGGAAACCCCACTTAAAACCAGTTGAGCCAAAGCCATCTAATCCGGAAGAATCCAAGACTACCAATGAGTGTCCCAAATCTTCTGAATCTGAGGAAAACCTTCTTATTACCCCTTACATAGAAGAAGCCCTTCTAGTAACATCCTCTAACTACGCTTTAAACGATGAGTTAAGAGAATCCAACGTATTCAGATTAGAACATCTAAATACGGAAGAAAGGAAACAACTTTCACACGTTTTGCTCGAATACAGTGATATTCAGTACAAAGAAGGTGAAGATTTGACCTTCACAAGTACGATTATACTTTCTATTCATACATGCACCAAGACTCTATCTATAAAAAAACCATATAAATACCCCCGAGCATTGGACCAAGAAGTCAATAAACAAATCAACGAAACGAACAAAAAATAATTAGGAAATCGAAATCCCCCTATGGTTCTCCAATTTGGATTGTCCCAAAGAAAAGCGATGCTTCTGGCAAACCAAAATTTCGATTAGTCATAGACTATCGTAGCCTCAATGAAATAACCATTAACGACAAATTCCCTATTCCTGTAATGGATGAAATATTAGACAAGCTTGGACGCTGTCAATACTTCACAACTATTGATCTAGCTAAAGGTTTCCATCATATTCAAATGGACCAACAGTCAATACCCAAAACCGCATTCTCAACAAAACATGGACATTACGAATATACTCGTATGCCCTTCGGTTTGAAAGATGCACCAGCAACCTTTCAACGTTGCATAAACAACCTTTTAGAAGATTTAATCTATAATCATCTACTTAGATGATATTATCATTTACTTCACTTCACTAGAGGAACACATAATGTCATTGAAAAGGGTATTTGATAAACTACGATCAGCAACTCTAAAATTGCAACTTGATAAATGTGAATTTCTGAAGAAGGAAACGAAATTTCTCGGTCACATTATCACGACAGACGGTATAAAACCAAACCCTATCAAAATATAATAAATGCAATTGTTAATTTTCCTATCCCAAAAACCACAAAAGGAATAAAATTTTCCTTGGACTCTGCGGATTCCACCGTAAGTTCATTCCCAATTTTGCAAAAATAGCAAAACCCATGACACTTAAATTGAAAAAAGGAGCAATAATTAACACAAAAGATAATGACTACATGTCCGCCTTCGAGAAACTAAAAGTACTCATTACGTCCGATCCAATCCTAATATACCCTAACTTCGAAAAGAAATTCTCATTAACGACAGACGCAAGTAATATAGCTATAGGCGCTGTATTATTCCAAGAACGCAGACCTATTTGTTATGCAAGTAGAACTCTAAACGGACACGAACTGAACTATTCAGCAATAGAAAAAGAACTATTAGCTATAGTATGGGCAAACAAATATTTTAGATCTTACCTATTCGGTAGAAAATTCGACATATTAAGCGATCATAGACCACTTGTATGGCTAAACAATATAAAAGACCCTAACATGAAGTTACAGAGATGGAAGAAAAAACCTGATAAAAAATATCATGTCGCGGATGCTCTTTCCAGAATTCAAATTCAAGAAAACTTCCTAGGAGAAGATGATCCAATCTCCCTTCCCACAGTAGCTACTATACATAGTGCATCAGAGCATAACCAAAATCACATTACAATAACAGAAAGACCCCTTAATTATTATAACAGACAATTCGAATTCATAAAAGACAATTTTGACGACGTCCAGATAATAAAATATTTCCACAAAACTAGAATAAAAATCAGTTATAAAGAAATGACCGACACCCTTGCTAAAGACTTAATTAAAGAATACTTCTGTAATAAGAAAAGTGTTATTTACTTCAATAATGAAATCGACTTTCAGATATTTCAAAATGCTTATATTAAAATCATAAGTCGCGACAATTTCACTAAAACCATGAAAACCAGTAACAAAATAATTGACATTCAAACATATGCCCATTTCAAAGTTCAAAGTTGGTCTAAGACAATTCTCTCATTTTTTGGGTTACATAAAAGCTGCTATAATTTAGGGCGAGGGTGTCTTGAAGAGTTATTGCAAAAAAAAAAAAAAACTTTAAATCGGAGAAAATTCACGGTAAACAATTAATGGTAAACTGAATGAATTAAATCTAAAGTTGGAGTGCGAGTTGAACGCTTAACAATCCCTTGCCTGAATTTGTTTATATGGAGCACAAGTGGCTCTCTTCCATGTTTAAGTGGAATGCGCTCTTTTAAGAGAGTGGAAAGTTTCCAGGCTGGGGTTTGTTAGCAATTTGGTTGCTTAGCGGGAATAACGAATTCGGTATCGGCGGATGATTATGTCTATAAATCAATTATTATGTTAACGCGGCCGAAGCTGTTGTGACAAGAATTTGGGGTCTGACTTATGTGTTGTGTGTACTTTGTACTACGTTTCTGTGTGTCTATGTATTTGTCAAGTGGTTCAATGGTATTACAATTGTATTGTATTATTTGGTTGTTGTATCTGTGTGGCATTTTCGTTTTTATATTTTACAATTACTTTTAGGCGAATGCCTTTATACTTATAAATGAAATATGTTGAAAGTGCAAGTATAATAACTATAAGTGTAGTTAATGTCTCAATCTGTAATATATTTTTTGTACGTGTACGATATATACAGTAACATATCCATTATTACACCTACAACTCCCCAGAAGGTAATTATAAGCAACATACACTAGTATAAGCTCATATACACACATTAATGTACAAACACAAAATATCTAAGTCTAAGCACAAAATGTAATCAAAGAACGAGAGCCCTTCGATTAACCTTGGACACAGCGTCACGTTCCAAAGCCACCCTTTCTCACTGATCGCAAATCATAAGCATAGACACTTGTCGCCTTATCATAAACATAGACACTTGCCGCCTTTATAAACATAGACTCTCGCCCCCTAATCATTTGCATTCGACCACTTGGCGAGCCAACTGAAATAATAAACTTTCGCGATCGGCGCCTACGCCTACGCACTTGTCCCAGGATTCTCCAATTACCCCTATTTTTCAGAAGACTCTCTTCCAACAGGAAAATAGAGGTTTACAACCCAACTCTCTTAAACTTCGCTCTTTGGCTTCCCCAAATTGCCTATAAAACAGCAAGCATGCCTCCATGCAGCAGTTCAGTACTGAGTACGTACACACTCAATCGTGTGTTTTTTTATCAAACCCTCGGTCTGAATTCGTAAATGGCGCAGTAGGATAAAAAGAAAAAGTTGTACGACTCGTTTACAAATATCAATCTAGTGACAAAAGATCCTTGTACGACCAAGCGTATCTTTTAATGATTGAACCACGCGAATCGGCGCTAAGTGAATGTAAATCAACCGCGATAACACCGCTTAAGCCAATTTAACTTTCCAATTTCGTGATAATCAAATGGCTCTAGTTCTTTCCTTAAATGGAATTAATAAAAAGGTTTAATAAAAACTCAATCGTGTGTTTTTTTATCAAACCCTCGGTCTGAATTCGTAAATGGCGCAGTAGGATAAAAAGAAAAAGTTGTACGACTCGTTTACAAATATCAATCTAGTGACAAAAGATCCTTGTACGACCAAGCGTATCTTTTAATGATTGAACCACGCGAATCGGCGCTAAGTGAATGTAAATCGTAAAACAATAAACTCTATTTATCCGCAAAAGAACTACGTATATTTGGTGGTTGTCACACAATAGTCAACCTACTGCATACGATTGATAAAAGTGTAAAAACAAAAAAAAACCAAAAGACTCTACAGAAACAAAAATCAACAATGGCAACCGAACAAATCAAACTATTATCAGAATCCCACTTGAATCAAGCCTTAAATCAAATTAGGCAAATACCTTCATTCAGTGGAGACACCCAAGAGCTCGGTGCCTTTATACGAAGGATAGAGTTCATACTCCAACTGTATCCAACAACGGACCCCAGACAAAAACATTTATTCTTCAGCGCAATAGAGATGCAGCTTGCAGGAGATGCCCAACGAGTGTCACACTTATCTGGAGCAACAACCTGGCCCACTCTAATGAACGCACTCATCAGCGAATATAAAACGCAAACACCATGTGAAGAATTACTCCGTCGCCTCTACAATACACCCTTCAACGGAAGTATCCGTAAGTTCGTCGAAGAATTAGAAACCAAATCATTCACAATATCAAATAAGCTTATGTTAGAAAATAACGTTAACGACACCTTATTATACACAAATGCATTAAACAACACAGTTAAAGACGTGATCATGAGAAAATTGCCCGATAGTTTATTTATGACCCTTGCTAGACATGACATAACGACAGAATCTAAACTCAAACAAATAGCACAACAAGAAGGTGTATACGAAATAACCTTCAATGACCGAACGAAACACCAAAATAACTCCAATTCTAACACAAATTCACCCAAAACTTCTAAGAATAAAGGAAATTATCAAAATTTCGCGAATAATTTTATTCACAACACAAATAAATCAAATCCCAACAATAATTCAAAACCTATTGTATCAAACCAGCAGGTTATACAAGAATTTAATCAAAAGCTAAATCAGGGTAGAGCCCAAAACCCTTTAAATTACCAACAACAAAGTAGTAAGGCACCAAACCCTCCCGTCAAACGGCAGAGAGAAAGTGCTAGTGACCAATACAAAATCGACACAAGCGAAAATTTTCTTCAACCAGTCTCGGAATCAGAAAGCGATCTAGAGGAATATGTAATCCATTCCTAAAAATTAAATTAAATAATATTACTCTCAAATGCCTAGTAGACACTGGTTCATCTATCAATATTATGAAACAAAATTTCTTTAATTTCCCAATAAAATTCTCTAAAATGAAAGTCCACACTATAAATGGCACTATAGTATTGAACCAAAGCGTTTCATTGCATTCACGCAAACTTTGTCCGACTAAACAAACATTCTTTATTCACAATTTCTCAGAAAAATATGATCTACTATTAAGCAGAAACTAGAGTCAACCAACACTCAAATTAACTATTCAACACAAGCAGTCAACATAAATGGCTACCCATTTAAAATGTGGTACGATCACATCCAAACAGATGAGTCAAAGGTTACCAATGAGTACCCCAAGTCATCTAACCCAGAGGAAACCCCTCTACATACTCCAAAAAAGGAGAAAACCCTCCGTAAAATTAAGCGGAAACCCCACTTAAAACCAGTTGAGCCAAAGCCATCTAATCCGGAAGAATCCAAGACTACCAATGAGTGTCCCAAATCTTCTGAATCTGAGGAAAACCTTCTTATTACCCCTTACATAGAAGAAGCCCTTCTAGTAACATCCTCTAACTACGCTTTAAACGATGAGTTAAGAGAATCCAACGTATTCAGATTAGAACATCTAAATACGGAAGAAAGGAAACAACTTTCACACGTTTTGCTCGAAAACAGTGATATTCAGTACAAAGAAGGTGAAGATTTGACCTTCACAAGTACGATTAAACTTTCTATTCATACATGCACGAAGACTCTATCTATAAAAAAACCATATAAATACCCCCGAGCATTGGACCAAGAAGTTAATAAACAAATCAACGAAACGAACAAAAAATAATTAGGAAATCGAAATCCCCCTATGGTTCTCCAATTTGGATTGTCCCAAAGAAAAGCGATGCTTCTGGCAAACCAAAATTTCGATTAGTCATAGACTATCGTAGCCTCAATGAAATAACCATTAACGACAAATTCCCTATTCCTGTAATGGATGAAATATTAGACAAGCTTGGACGCTGACAATACTTCACAACTATTGATCTAGCTAAAGGTTTCCATCATATTCAAATGGACCAACAGTCAATACCCAAAACCGCATTCTCAACAAAACATGGACATTACGAATATACTCGTATGCCCTTCGGTTTGAAAGATGCACCAGCAACCTTTCAACGTTGCATAAACAACCTTTTAGAAGATTTAATCTATAATCATCTACTTAGATGATATTATCATTTACTTCACTTCACTAGAGGAACACATAATGTCATTGAAAAGGGTATTTGATAAACTACGATCAGCAACTCTAAAATTGCAACTTGATAAATGATAAATTCTTGATAAATTTCTGAAGAAAGAAACGAAATTTCTCGGTCACATTATCACGACAGACGGTATAAAACCAAACCCTATCAAAATATAATAAATGCAATTGTTAATTTTCCTATCCCAAAAACCACAAAAGGAATAAAATCTTTCCTTGGACTCTGCGGATTCCACCGTAAGATCATTCCCAATTTTGCAAAAATAGCAAAACCCATGACACTTAAATTGAAAAAAGGAGCAATAATTAACACAAAAGATAATGACTACATGTCCGCCTTCGAGAAACTAAAAGTACTCATTACGTCCGATCCAATCCTAATATACCCTAACTTCGAAAAGAAATTCTCATTAACGACAGACGCAAGTAATATAGCTATAGGCGCTGTATTATTCCAAGAACGCAGACCTATTTGTTATGCAAGTAGAACTCTAAACGGACACGAACTGAACTATTCAGCAATAGAAAAAGAACTATTAGCTATAGTATGGGCAAACAAATATTTTAGATCTTACCTCTTCGGTAGAAAATTCGACAGATTAACCGATCATAGACCACTTGTATGGCTAAACAATATAAAAGACCCTAACATGAAGTTACAGAGATGGAAGAAAAAACCTGATAAAAAATATCATGTCGCGGATGCTCTTTCCAGAATTCAAATTCAAGAAAACTTCCTAGGAGAAGATGATCCAATCTCCCTTCCCACAGTAGCTACTATACATAGTGCATCAGAGCATAACCAAAATCACATTACAATAACAGAAAGACCCCTTAATTATTATAACAGACAATTCGAATGCATTAAACAACACAGTTAAAGACGTGATCATGAGAAAATTGCCCGATAGTTTATTTATGACCCTTGCTAGACATGACATAACGACAGAATCTAAACTCAAACAAATAGCACAACAAGAAGGTGTATACGAAATAACCTTCAATGACCGAACGAAACACCAAAATAACTCCAATTCTAACACAAATCCACCCAAAACTTCTAAGAATAAAGGAAATTATCAAAATTTCGCGAATAATTTTATTCACAACACAAATAAATCAAATCCCAACAATAATTCAAAACCTATTGTATCAAACCAGCAGGTTATACAAGAATTTAATCAAAAGCTAAATCAGGGTAGAGCCCAAAACCCTTTAAATTACCAACAACAAAGTAGTAAGGCACCAAACCCTCCCGTCAAACGGCAGAGAGAAAGTGCTAGTGACCAATACAAAATCGACACAAGCGAAAATTTTCTTCAACCAGTCTCGGAATCAGAAAGCGATCTAGAGGAATATGTAATCCATTCCTAAAAATTAAATTAAATAATATTACTCTCAAATGCCTAGTAGACACTGGTTCATCTATCAATATTATGAAACAAAATTTCTTTAATTTCCCAATAAAATTCTCTAAAATGAAAGTCCACACTATAAATGGCACTATAGTATTGAACCAAAGCGTTTCATTGCATTCACGCAAACTTTGTCCGACTAAACAAACATTCTTTATTCACAATTTCTCAGAAAAATATGATCTACTATTAAGCAGAAACTAGAGTCAACCAACACTCAAATTAACTATTCAACACAAGCAGTCAACATAAATGGCTACCCATTTAAAATGTGGTACGATCACATCCAAACAGATGAGTCAAAGGTTACCAATGAGTACCCCAAGTCATCTAACCCAGAGGAAACCCCTCTACATACTCCAAAAAAGGAGAAAACCCTCCGTAAAATTAAGCGGAAACCCCACTTAAAACCAGTTGAGCCAAAGCCATCTAATCCGGAAGAATCCAAGACTACCAATGAGTGTCCCAAATCTTCTGAATCTGAGGAAAACCTTCTTATTACCCCTTACATAGAAGAAGCCCTTCTAGTGACATCCTCTAACTACGCTTTAAACGATGAGTTAAGAGAATCCAACGTATTCAGATTAGAACATCTAAATACGGAAGAAAGGAAACAACTTTCACACGTTTTGCTCGAATACAGTGATATTCAGTACAAAGAAGGTGAAGATTTGACCTTCACAAGTACGATTAAACTTTCTATTCATACATGCACGAAGACTCTATCTATAAAAAAACCATATAAATACCCCCGAGCATTGGACCAAGAAGTTAATAAACAAATCAACGAAACGAACAAAAAATAATTAGGAAATCGAAATCCCCCTATGGTTCTCCAATTTGGATTGTCCCAAAGAAAAGCGATGCTTCTGGCAAACCAAAATTTCGATTAGTCATAGACTATCGTAGCCTCAATGAAATAACCATTAACGACAAATTCCCTATTCCTGTAATGGATGAAATATTAGACAAGCTTGGACGCTGTCAATACTTCACAACTATTGATCTAGCTAAAGGTTTCCATCATATTCAAATGGACCAACAGTCAATACCCAAAACCGCATTCTCAACAAAACATGGACATTACGAATATACTCGTATGCCCTTCGGTTTGAAAGATGCACCAGCAACCTTTCAACGTTGCATAAACAACCTTTTAGAAGATTTAATCTATAATCATCTACTTAGATGATATTATCATTTACTTCACTTCACTAGAGGAACACATAATGTCATTGAAAAGGGTATTTGATAAACTACGATCAGCAACTCTAAAATTGCAACTTGATAAATGTGAATTTCTGAAGAAAGAAACGAAATTTCTCGGTCACATTATCACGACAGACGGTATAAAACCAAACCCTATCAAAATATAATAAATGCAATTGTTAATTTTCCTATCCCAAAAACCACAAAAGGAATAAAATCTTTCCTTGGACTCTGCGGATTCCACCGTAAGTTCATTCCCAATTTTGCAAAAATAGCAAAACCCATGACACTTAAATTGAAAAAAGGAGCAATAATTAACACAAAAGATAATGACTACATGTCCGCCTTCGAGAAACTAAAAGTACTCATTACGTCCGATCCAATCCTAATATACCCTAACTTCGAAAAGAAATTCTCATTAACGACAGACGCAAGTAATATAGCTATAGGCGCTGTATTATTCCAAGAACGCAGACCTATTTGTTATGCAAGTAGAACTCTAAACGGACACGAACTGAACTATTCAGCAATAGAAAAAGAACTATTAGCTATAGTATGGGCAAACAAATATTTTAGATCTTACCTCTTCGGTAGAAAATTCGACATATTAACCGATCATAGACCACTTGTATGGCTAAACAATATAAAAGACCCTAACATGAAGTTACAGAGATGGAAGAAAAAACCTGATAAAAAATATCATGTCGCGGATGCTCTTTCCAGAATTCAAATTCAAGAAAACTTCCTAGGAGAAGATGATCCAATCTCCCTTCCCACAGTAGCTACTATACATAGTGCATCAGAGCATAACCAAAATCACATTACAATAACAGAAAGACCCCTTAATTATTATAACAGACAATTCGAATGCATTAAACAACACAGTTAAAGACGTGATCATGAGAAAATTGCCCGATAGTTTATTTATGACCCTTGCTAGACATGACATAACGACAGAATCTAAACTCAAACAAATAGCACAACAAGAAGGTGTATACGAAATAACCTTCAATGACCGAACGAAACACCAAAATAACTCCAATTCTAACACAAATCCACCCAAAACTTCTAAGAATAAAGGAAATTATCAAAATTTCGCGAATAATTTTATTCACAACACAAATAAATCAAATCCCAACAATAATTCAAAACCTATTGTATCAAACCAGCAGGTTATACAAGAATGTAATCAAAAGCTAAATCAGGGTAGTGCCCAAAACCCTTTAAATTACCAACAACAAAGTAGTAAGGCACCAAACCCTCCCGTCAAACGGCAGAGAGAAAGTGCTAGTGACCAATACAAAATCGACACAAGCGAAAATTTTCTTCAACCATTCTCGGAATCAGAAAGCGATCTAGAGGAATATGTAATCCATTCCTAAAAATTAAATTAAATAATATTACTCTCAAATGCCTAGTAGACACTGGTTCATCTATCAATATTATGAAACAAAATTTCTTTAATTTCCCAATAAAATTCTCTAAAATGAAAGTCCACATGATGATTCCAGATGATTCAAAGGTTACCAATGAGTACCCCAAGTCATCTAACCCAGAGGAAACCCCTCTACATACTCCAAAAAAGGAGAAAACCCTCCGTAAAATTAAGCGGAAACCCCACTTAAAACCAGTTGAGCCAAAGCCATCTAATCCGGAAGAATCCAAGACTACCAATGAGTGTCCCAAATCTTCTGAATCTGAGGAAAACCTTCTTATTACCCCTTACATAGAAGAAGCCCTTCTAGTAACATCCTCTAACTACGCTTTAAACGATGAGTTAAGAGAATCCAACGTATTCAGATTAGAACATCTAAATACGGAAGAAAGGAAACAACTTTCACACGTTTTGCTCGAATACAGTGATATTCAGTACAAAGAAGGTGAAGATTTGACCTTCACAAGTACGATTAAACTTTCTATTCATACATGCACGAAGACTCTATCTATAAAAAAACCATATAAATACCCCCAAGCATTGGACCAAGAAGTTAATAAACAAATCAACGAAACGAACAAAAAATAATTAGGAAATCGAAATCCCCCTATGGTTCTCCAATTTGGATTGTCCCAAAGAAAAGCGATGCTTCTGGCAAACCAAAATTTCGATTAGTCATAGACTATCGTAGCCTCAATGAAATAACCATTAACGACAAATTCCCTATTCCTGTAATGGATGAAATATTAGACAAGCTTGGACGCTGTCAATACTTCACAACTATTGATCTAGCTAAAGGTTTCCATCATATTCAAATGGACCAACAGTCAATACCCAAAACCGCATTCTCAACAAAACATGGACATTACGAATATACTCGTATGCCCTTCGGTTTGAAAGATGCACCAGCAACCTTTCAACGTTGCATAAACAACCTTTTAGAAGATTTAATCTATAATCATCTACTTAGATGATATTATCATTTACTTCACTTCACTAGAGGAACACATAATGTCATTGAAAAGGGTATTTGATAAACTACGATCAGCAACTCTAAAATTGCAACTTGATAAATGTGAATTTCTGAAGAAAGAAACGAAATTTCTCGGTCACATTATCACGACAGACGGTATAAAACCAAACCCTATCAAAATATAATAAATGCAATTGTTAATTTTCCTATCCCAAAAACCACAAAAGGAATAAAATCTTTCCTTGGACTCTGCGGATTCCACCGTAAGTTCATTCCCAATTTTGCAAAAATAGCAAAACCCATGACACTTAAATTGAAAAAAGGAGCAATAATTAACACAAAAGATAATGACTACATGTCCGCCTTCGAGAAACTAAAAGTACTCATTACGTCCGATCCAATCCTAATATACCCTAACTTCGAAAAGAAATTCTCATTAACGACAGACGCAAGTAATATAGCTATAGGCGCTGTATTATTCCAAGAACGCAGACCTATTTGTTATGCAAGTAGAACTCTAAACGGACACGAACTGAACTATTCAGCAATAGAAAAAGAACTATTAGCTATAGTATGGGCAAACAAATATTTTAGATCTTACCTCTTCGGTAGAAAATTCGACATATTAACCGATCATAGACCACTTGTATGGCTAAACAATATAAAAGAGAAGATGATCCAATCTCCCTTCCCACAGTAGCTACTATACATAGTGCATCAGAGCATAACCAAAATCACATTACAATAACAGAAAGACCCCTTAATTATTATAACAGACAATTCGAATTCATAAAAGACAATTTTGACGACGTCCAGATAATAAAATATTTCCACAAAACTAGAATAAAAATCAGTTATAAAGAAATGACCGACACCCTTGCTAAAGACTTAATTAAAGAATACTTCTGTAATAAGAAAAGTGTTATTTACTTCAATAATGAAATCGACTTTCAGATATTTCAAAATGCTTATATTAAAATCATAAGTCGCGACAATTTCACTAAAACCATGAAAACCAGTAACAAAATAATTGACATTCAAACATATGCCCATTTCAAAGAAATCATTCTTAAAACTCATAAAGAATATTTACACCCTGGCATAGAAAAACTAACACTTCAGTTCAAAGAACTTTATTATTACCCCGATTACCAAAAGCTTATCCAAAACATCATAAACGAATGTGAAATCTGTAACATTGCTAAAACGGAACATAGAAACACAAAATTAATTATCGAAACAACCCCAGAAACCTTCAACCCCAGAGACAAATATGTCATGAATTTCTACTTTATAAACAATAAACAATTCCTATCATGTATTGACATTTATTCTAAATACGCCTCCCTGATAGAAGTAAATAGGAGAGACTGGCTTCAAGCTAAAAGAGCTATATTACGTATATTCAACGACTTGGTTAAACCCATAAAAATAAAAGCCGACAAAGACTCCGCTTTCATGTGCATCGCACTTAAGCTCTGGTTAGATTCAGAAGGAGTAACCTTAAATATAACGACAAGTAAAAATGGAATTTCTGACATCGAGAGATTTCATAAAACCGGTAATGAAAAATTAAGAATAATATCAAGCGAAAATGAACCCGATAAACCAATTCACAAAATTCGAGAAAATACTTTACGTATACAATCACAAAACACAACACAACTGGTCGAACACCAGCAGACATTTTTATTTTTGCAGGAGCCCCTTTCTATAACACACAAGAAAATAAAGTGAACAAAATTAACAAACGCAATGAAACTAGACAAGACTTTAGTATAGACACCAATTTCAGAGAATCCCCTCTAGTTAGATCAAAAACGACTAACCCATTAAAAAAAAAAAGGAAAATTAGGACAAATAGACGAAAAACATTTTGAAAAAATAAAGAGATGTAGAAAAATAATACACTATAAATCCAAGTTTAAAAAGAAAAAGAAAATTAATAAAAGTAAATATAATAACGATAGTTCCAGGCCTACTCACGAGCATGATACTCATGTTATGCCTCCTATGGACAAGTAACACACAATACTTAGAAGTAGCCCCTATCCAGACCAAAAACGGTTACCTAATCTTTTAAACCGGATCATTAGATTTACCAATAAACTATGAATATCACTACTTATCTGTTAATTTAACTAAAACCGAAAACACTTATGAAGAACTTATCAAGCAAACTCAAATCTTTGAAACTCTACCACAAATTCAGTATCTAACAGAAAAACTTACCAGAGAAATGAACGGTATAAGAATGGCAAAACGTAGTAAACGCGGTAATTTTATAGGAACAATGTACATATACTTATTCGGCAATTTAGATCAAGAAGACGAAGAAGAATTACAACAACAAATAGGTGACATCTCTAAAAATAATGTACAAGTAAGCCAACTCAACCACGTAATTTTTATTTTAAATTTTATTAATGAAGGAATTGAATTGACCAATCATCTAAATAGTATTTTTGAAGGCGAACAATGTTAGCCTTAGTAATTTTCATCCTACAACAATTCACTGAATACATAGAAGACATAGAACTTGGTTTGCAACTGACACGCTTAGGTATCTTTAACCCAAAACTTTTGAAACACGATTCATTAACTCACGTCAATTCTGAAAAAATTCTTAATATCAAAACATCTGCTTGGCTTAAATCTGATAAGAACGAAATTCTGATAATATCCCACATTCCGAGAGAAATAATTAAAACACCAGTTTTTGAAATAATACCATACCCAGACGAAAACACTTACATACTGACTGAAACAATACACTCTCACTGAAACCAACTCTCAACACAATGTAGATACAGTAAAACAAATTCTGATTTTGATATAAAATATGTAGAACCTAATATAATTACAACTTGGAACCTTCCCAAGACTATTTTAAACCAAAATTGTATTAATAGAGAAACTATAATAGGTAATAATAGGTAACAACATGATAAAAACATTTAATTGTTCCGTTCAATTAGAAGATATATTAATTAGCAACACAATGTAAGATTACACTCAAACTATTTATGTAAACAATAACGTAACAAAACTTGAACCACTAGAATTCATTCACACAAAAGAAATAATCGAACAACACAATCAAACGAATAATATCTTTCCAATAATAACACTTACAACATTAATCATACTAGTTATAATTGTTGCATTGAACTTTATTTATAAATATATAAAACCCCAGAAAACGAAACTATTATACACCCTGAAACAGAAAACATTGTACCCCAAGTAAATACCCCTGTATTGTACCCTAAAATAAGCGCCTGAGGACAGGCTTTTTCATACAATAGTAAAAGCTCATATACTCACATTAATTTATAAACACAAAATATCTAAGTTTAAGCACAAAATGTAATCAAAGAACGACAGCCCTTCGATTAACCTTGGACACAGCGTCATGATTTATTACTTCAAAGCTTTTATAACTTCGTTTAATTCATTAGTTTGAATTGAGTTTTGGGAAAAATTATTGATTTTTCGTTCAAGTTCTTCTTTATCATTCTCATTTAACGTATCAAAAAGATATTTATAATATTAATTAAACCACGCTTAATGCGTTTTATTATTCTTATTCCATTAATTTCCTTATCTAATTTTTTCTGTTAAATATTGGTTCGGGGCTATGTTTAATTAAATCGTTAAAAGTTTGTTCAGTTTTAGTTAAATTAACGAACAGATAGTGATATTCATAGTTAATAGGTATATTAATTGAGCCTGTGTTAAATATTAGATATCAATTCTTAGTTTGTATTGGGTTGAATTCTAGGTTTTGACCTCGGATGCTTCGGACAGAACATATTATGTTCTATAACTAGAGATGAATGATTGCGCAAATTGGGTTTGTTTTTCCACCCCACGTATGAGTGGCAATGTGGGACTCATAACAGATTGCTTAAGGGCACCAATTATAGATCTATACCTGTTCTATAGGTGATACAGGGCACTTTTGTGTTTTTGGCAGTGCCTCCCCCATAAATACGCGGAATATCCTACAAAACCCGATACAGCCAAAGGTAATTGCCGTCAGGCTCGTTTGGGTTTGGGTTTTTCTATGTGTATACTTTTAACATTTTTGTTAATCATTTGCAGTACGAGTGTCGAGAAAAGCGTTTTTCGCAGTGGGCAATGGCCACGCGCTGTTTGTTTTCTCATCTTATTTATACATTTCTGGCATAAACAAACGGCTGACTTGGTTTTATTTAATTTTGCCTGACAAAACATGTTAAAAATCCATTCGAGAATACGCTAAAAAAAGATGGGCGGATGATGGGGTAGAAAAATATAATAAATATATAAAAAAATATATTATGTTCAATTAGGTTCCATTTGGGATTCGGGTGTTGAGCTGGAATTGTATTTAGTTTTATTAATTTTCATTTGTTTCTTGAACTTAGATTTGTAATAATCCAATTTTCTTCCTCTTTTAGTTTCTTTGTAATGTTTGTCATCTGTAATAATGTAATAATGTTTGTTCAATTAGGTTCCATTTGGGATTCGGGTGTTGAGCTGGAATTGTATTTAGTTTTATTAATTTTCATTTGTTTCTTGAACTTAGATTTGTAATGATCCATTTTTCTTCCTCTTTTAGTTTCTTTGTAATGTTTGTCATCTGTAATAATGTAATAATGTTTGTTCAATTAGGTTCCATTTGGGATTCGGGTGTTGAGCTGGAATTGTATTTAGTTTTATTAATTTTCATTTGTTTCTTGAACTTAGATTTGTAATGATCCATTTTTCTGCCTCTTTTAGTTTCTTTGTAATGTTTGTCATCTGTAATAATGTAATAATGTTTGTTTTATTCGCCTCTTTTCCTAAAAAAGTTTTACTCTTAACTAACGGTGTTTGTCTATATGAGTATCTACTTCATAACTATGTCTGTTTTCATCCAGTTTATCTATTCTATTGATTTTCTCTTGTTTTCATCCAGTTTATCTATTCTATTGATTTTTTCTTGCTGGGTGTCTTATGCGGATGTTCCTCATAAATGAAGAATTCAGTTGTATTATGTTTGCTTTTATGATTATAGAACTCACTATTTATGATTCTTAACATTTCGATGATAGTTTTATGGAAGCTTTCAATGTCAGAAATTCAATTTTTGTTTGTTATGACTTATGTTCACATTTTCGGACTTTAGCCATAAATGTAATGCAGCACACATGAATGCAGAATCTTTATCGACTTTTATTTCTGACAGTTTGCCCATGTCATTTAAGATTTTGAGTAAAGCTCTTTTTGCTTCAAGCCAGCTTCTAGAGCTGACTTCAATTAAGGCAGCGTATTTGCAATAAATATACAATGCATGACAAAAATGTTTTATTGTCGAATAAATAAAAGTCGATGACGAATTTTTCTCTGGGATTAAAAATTTCTGGAGTTAATTCATAACTAAGTTTAGTGTGTCTATATTCTGTTTTTCACATGTTACATATTTCGCATTCATTAATAATGTTCACTAGAAGTTTCTCCAAAAAGATTTTCTTCAATGCTCTTGACAGAGCATCGGCTACATGATTTTCTTTACCTTCTGATTTTCCACCTTTGAAGTTTCATATTTGGTTCCTTTATTGTATCGAGCCATACTAACGGCTTGAACTTTCCACCAAAGAGATAGGACATGAAATATTTAGTGACCCAAATGACTTCAAGGAGTTCTTTCTCTATTGCGGAATAATTAAGTTCATTAATGTGAGTGCTTTCGCTATTTTTGTGAAGTTGGGAATAAATTTTCGGTAAAGACCGCAAAGACCTAGAAATGATTTTATTTTTTTGCTGGACCTTGGAATAGAGAAGCTTTAGTTTTGTCGTGTTTGGTCTGATACCATTTGTTGATATTATATGGCCTAAGAATTCCGTTTCTTGCTTTAAAAATTCGCATTTATCTTTAAGTTTTCAGCTCTAAGTTTTCTTCTTAAAGCTTAAAAAAAAAACTTTCGCATGGACAATATGTGCTCTTCAAATGAAGTGGAGTACGCAATTATGTCGTCCATGTAAACGAAACTGTTTTCGAAAATGAAATCTTCTAAGACATTATTCATGCAACCCTGAAAATTTGCAGGTGAATTTTTTATACCAAATGGCATTCGAGTTTATTTGAAATGGCCATTTTTAGTGGAAAAAGCTGTTTTGGCTATTGAATTTTCATCCATTTGATTTTATGAAAACCTTTTGCTAGTTCAATGGTTGTGAAATACTGGCAATTAGCAAGCTTGTCTAATATTTCTTTCATTACTGGTATAGGGTATTTATCGTCAATGGTTATATCGTTTCGCCTTTCCCGATGCGTCTTCTTTCTTTGGTACTACCCAAATAGAAGAGCAACACGGAGACTTGGACTTTCTTATGATGCCTTGTCGCATCATGTCTTTCATTTGTTTTTCGACTTCTTCATCAAAACTTTGGGGCTATTTATAAGGCCTTTTATATATTGTGTCCTCATGTTTTGTATTTATTGAATGTTTTATTGTACTAGTGCAGGTACAATTTTCACCCTCATTGTACTGAATATCTTTAAACTCATGCAAAACCTTTGTGAGGGCTACTTCCTGTTCGTTATTAAAATTCATTAAATACAAGTCTGAATTCATTAAATTCCCTTCACTCATTTTGAAAATGCAGTCTCGTCCAAAGAATCTAAATTTTCTTTACTTAAATAATGCATTATGAAGTTATGCCTATTTAAGTTAACGGTTTGTTTTGCATAGTCTATTGAGGCATTAGTATCTTTTAAAAAGTTTCTCTCTCTGAATGTAAATGTTTGCTTTGTTGGGCAAAGTTAAATTGGTTTTAAATTTATCCTTCAATTAGTTTAATTGTACCATTAATGGTATGTACGTGCATTTTACAATTTTTTATGGGAAATTTTAAGCAATTTTGTTTCATTATGTTTATTTAAGATCCGGTATCTATTATACAACGGAGCTTAATGTTGTTCATAATAATATTTATGAATATATAATAATAATAATATATATTATATAGTAACATATCCATTATTACACCCACAACCCCCCATAAGATAACTATAAGCAACATACACTAGTATAAGCTCATATACACACATTAATGTATAAACACAAAATATCTAAGTCTAAGCACAAAATGTAATCAAAGAACGAGAGCCCTTCGATTAACCTTGGACACAGCGTCATGTTCCAAAGCCACCCTTTCTCACAGATCGCAAATCGTAAACATAGACACTTGTCGCCTTATCATAAACATAGACACTTGCCGCCTTTATAAACACCGACTCTCGTCCCCTAATCATTTGCATTCGACCACTTGGCGAGCCAACTGAAATAATAAACTTTCGCGATCGGCGCCTACGCCTACGCACTTGTCCCAGGATTCTCCAATTACCCCTATTCTTCAGAAGACTCTCTTCCAACAAGAAAATAGAGGTTTACAACCAAACTCTCTTAAACTTCGCTCTTTGGCTTCCCCAAATTGCCTATAAAACAGCAAGCATGCCTCCATGCAGCAGTTCAGTACTGAGTACGTTATCAACCGCGATAACACCGCTTAAGCCAATTTAACTTTTCAATCTCGTGATAATCAAATGGCTCTAGTTCTTTCCATAAATGGAATTAATAAAAAGGTTTAATAAAATATAAAACTCAATCGTGTGTTTTTTTTATCAAACCCTCGGTCTGAATTCGTAAATGGCGCAGCCGGTAGGATAAAAAGAAAAAAGTTGTACGACTCGTTCACAAATATCAATCTAGTGACAAAAGATCCTTGTACGACCAAGCGTATCTTTTAATGATTGAACCACGCGAATCGGCGCTAAGTGAACGTAAATCGTAATACAATAAAACTCTATTTATCCGCAAAAGAACTACGTATAATCGGTGGTTGTCACACAATAGTCAACCTACTGCATACGATTAATAAAAGTGTAAAAACAAAAAACCAAGACTCTACAGAAACAAAATCAACCATGGCAACCGAACAAATCCAACTATTATCAGAAATCAAATTAGGCAAATACCTTCATTCAGTGGAGACACCCAAGAGCTCAGTGCCTTCATACGAAGGATAGAGTTCATACTCCAACTGTATCCAACAACGGACCCCAGGCAAAAACATGTATTCTTTAGCGCAATAGAGATGCAGCTTGCAGGAGATGCCCAACGAGTGTCACAATTATCTGGAGCAACAACCTGGCCCACCCTAATGAACGCACTCATCAGCGAATATAAAACACAAACACCATGTGAAGAATTACTCCGTCGCCTCTACAATACACTCTTCAACGGAAGTATCCGTAAGTTCGTCGAAGAATTAGAAGTCAAATCATTCACAATATCAAATAAGCTTATGTTAGAAAATAACGTTAACAACACCTTATTATACACAAATGCATTAAATAACACAGTTAAAGATGTGATCATGAGAAAATTGCCCGATAGGTTATTTATGACCCTTGCTAGACATGACATAACGACAGTATCTAAGCTCAAACAAATAGCTCAACAAGAAGGTGTATACGAAATAACCTTCAATGACCGAACGAAACACCAAAATAACTCCAATACTAACACAAATCCACCCCAAACTTCTAAGAATAAAGGAAATTATCAAAATTTTTCGCGAATTATGTTATGCACAACACAAATAAATCAAATCCCAACAATAATTCAAAACCTATTGTATCAAACCAGCAGGTTATGCATGAATTTAAACAAAAGCTAAATCAGGGTAGAGCCCAGAACCCTTTAAATTACCCACAACATAATAGTAAGGCACCAAACCCTCCCGTCAAACGGCAGAGAGAAAGTGCTAGTGACCAATACAAAATCGACACAAGCGAAAATTTTCTTCAACCAGCCTCGGAATCAGAAAGCGATCCAGAGGAGTAGGTAATCCATTCCTAAAAATTAAACTAAATAATATTACTCTCAAATGCCTAGTAGACACTGGTTCGTCTATCAATATTATGAAACAAAATTTCTTTAATTTCCCAATAAAATTCTCTAAAATGAAAGTCCACACTATCAATGGCACTATAGTATTGAACCAAAGCGTTTCATTGCATTCAAGCAAACTTTGTCCGACTAAACAAACATTCTTTATTCACAATTTCTCAGAAAAATATGATCTACTATTAGGCAGAAACTACTTAGAGTCAACCAACACTCAAATTAACTATTCAACACAAACAGTCAACATAAATGGCTACCCATTTAAAATGTGGTACGATCACATCCAAAAAGATGAGTCAAAAGTTACCAATGAGTACCCCAAATCATCTAACCTAGAGGAAACTCCTCTACATACCCCAAAAAAGGAAAAATCCCTCCGTAAAATTAAGCGGAAACCCCACTTAAAACCAGTTGAGCCAAAGCCATCCAATCCAGAAGAATCCAAGACTACCAATGAGTGTCCCAAATCTTCTGAATCTGAGGAAAACCCTCTTATTACCCCTTACATAGAAGAAGCCCTTCTAGTAACATCCTCTAACTACGCCTTAAACGACGAGTTAAGAGAATCCAACGTATTCAGATTAGAACATCTAAATACGGAAGAAAGGGAACAACTTTCACACGTTTTGCTCGAATACAGTGATATTCAGTACAAAGAAGGTGAAAATTTGACCTTCACAAGTACGATTAAACACTCTATTCATACAAAGCACGAAGACCCTATCTATAAAAAACCATATAAATACCCCCAAGCATTTGACCAAGAAGTTAATAAACAAATCAACGAAATGATAGAACAAAAAATAATTAGGAAATCAAAATCTCCCTATTGTTCTCCAATTTGGATTGTCCCAAAGAAAAGCGATGCTTCTGGCGAACCAAAATTTCGATTAGTCATAGACTATCGTAGCCTCAATGAAATAACCATTGACGACAAATTCCCTATTCCTGTAATGGACGAAATATTAGACAAGCTTGGACGCTGTCAATACTTCACAACCATTGATCTAGCTAAAGGTTTCCATCAAATTCAAATGGACCAACAGTCAATACCCAAAACCGCATTCTCAACAAAACATGGACATTACGAATATACTCGTATGCCTTTCGGTTTGAAAAATGCACCAGCAACCTTTCAACGTTGCATGAATAACCTTCTAGAAGATTTAATCTATAAGGATTGTTTAGTCTACTTAGATGATATTATCGTTTACTCCACTTCACTAGAGGAACACATAATGTCATTGAAAAGGGTATTTGATAAGCTACGATCAGCAAATCTAAAATTGCAACTTGATAAATGTGAATTTCTAAGGAAAGAAACAGAATTTCTCGGTCACATTATCACGACAGACGGTATAAAACCAAACCCTAACAAAATAAAGGCAATTGTTAACTTTCCTATCCCAAAAACTACAAAAGGAATAAAATCTTTCCTTGGACTCTGCGGATTCTACCGTAAGTTCATTCCCAATTTTGCAAAAATAGCAAAACCCATGACACTTAAATTGAAAAAAGGAGCAACAATTAACACAAAAGATAATGACTACATGTCCGCCTTCGAGAAACTCAAAGTACTCATTACGTCCGATCCGATCCTAATATATCCTAACTTCGAAAAGAAATTCTCATTAACGACAGACGCAAGTAATATAGCTATAGGCGCTGTATTATCTCAAGAACACAAACCTATTTGTTATGCAAGCAGAACTCTAAACGAACACGAACTTAACTATTCAGCAATAGAAAAAGAACTATTAGCTATAGTATGGGCAACAAAATATTTCAGATCTTACCTATTCGGTAGAAAATTCGACATATTAAGCGATCATAGGCCACTTGTATGGCTAAACAACATAAAAGACCCTAACATGAAGTTACAGAGATGGAAAATAAAACTTAACGAATACGATTATAATATCCAATACCTACCTGGTAAAGAAAATCATGTCGCGGATGCTCTATCCAGAATTCAAATTCAAGAAAACTTCCTAGGAGAAGATGATCCAATCTCCCTTCCCACAGCAGCTACTATACATAGTGCATCAGAAGATAACCAAAATCACATTCCAATAACAGAAAGACCCCTTAATTATTATAACAGACAATTCGAATTCATAAAAGACAATTTTGACGACGTCCAGATAATAAAATATTTCCACAAAACTAGAATAAAAATTAGTTATAAAGAAATGACCGACACCCTTGCTAAAGACTTAATTAAAGAATACTTCTGTAATAAGAAGAGTGTTATCTACTTCCCTAATGAAATCGACTTTCAGATATTTCAAAATGCTTACATTCAAATCATAAGTCCCGACAATTTCACTAAAACCATGAAAACCAGTAACAAACTAATAGACATTCAAACATATGCCCAATTCAAAGAAATCATTCTTAAAACACATAAAGAATATTTACACCCTGGCATAGAAAAATTAACACTTCAGTTCAAAGAACTTTATTATTACCCCGATTACCAAAAGCTTATCCAAAACATCATAAATGAATGTGAAATCTGTAACATCGCTAAAACCGAACACAGAAACACAAAATTAACTATCGAAACAACCCCAGAAACCTTTAACCCCAGAGACAAATATGTCATAGACTTCTACTTAATAAACAATAAACAATTCCTATCATGTATTGACATTTATTCTAAATACGCCTCCCTGATAGAAGTAAATAGTAGAGACTGGCTTGAAGCTAAAAGAGCTATTTTACGTATATTCAACGACATGGGTAAACCCATAGAAATAAAAGCCGACAAAGACTCCGCTTTCATGTGCGTCGCACTTAAACTCTGGTTAGATTCAGAAGGAGTAACCTTAAACATAACGACAAGTAAAAATGGAATTTCTGACATCGAAAGATTTCATAAAACCGTTAATGAAAAATTAAGAATAATATCAAGCGAAAATGAACCCGAAAACCAATTCACAAAATTCGAAAAAATACTTTACGTATACAATCACAAAACAAAACACAACACAACTGGTCGAACACCAGCAGACATTTTTATTTTTGCAGGAACCCCTTGCTATAACACACAAGAAAATAAAGTGAACAAAATTAACAAACTCAATGAAACTAGACAAGACTTTAGTATAGACACCAATTTCAGAGAATCCCCTCTAGTTAGATCAAAAACGACTAACCCATTCAAAAAGACAGGAAATTTAAGACAAATAGACGAAAAACATTTTGAGGAAACAAATAGAGGTAGAAAAATAATACACTATAAATCTAAGTTTAAAAAGAAAAAGAAAATTAATAAAAGTAAATATAATAACGATAATTCCAGGCCTACTCCCGAGCATGATACTCATGTTATGCCTCCTATCGACAATTAACACACAATACTTAGAAGTAACACCTATCCAGGCCAAAAACGGTTACCTAATCTTTCAAACCGGATCATTAGATTTACCAATAAACTATGAATATCACTACTTATCTGTTAATTTAACTAAAACCGAAAATACTTATGAAGAACTTATCAAGCAAGCTCAAATCTTTGAAACTCTACAACAAATTCAGTATCTAACAGAAAAACTTAACAGAGAAATGAACGGTATAAGAATTGCAAAACGTAGTAAACGCGTCTCGCTAAGTTTATAGGAACAATGAACAATAAATACTTATTCGGCACCTTAAACCAAGAAGATAAAGAAGAATTACAACAACAAATAGGTGACATCTCTAAAAATAATGTACAAGTAAGCGAACTCAACCACGTAATAGATGCCATTAATAAAGGAATTGAATTGACCAATCATCTAAATAGTAACTTTGAAGGAGAACAAATGTTAGCCTTAGTAATTTTCAACCTACAACAATTCACTGAATACATAGAAGACATAGAACTTGGTTTGCAACTGACACGCTTAGGTATCTTTAACCCAAAACTTTTGAAACACGATTCATTAACACACGTCAATTCTGAAAAAATCCTTAATATCAAAACTTCTGCTTGGCTTAAATCTGATACGAACGAAATTCTGATAATATCCCACATTCCGAGAAAAATAATTAAAACACCAGTTTTTGAAATGGTATTATTTACCCAGACGAAAACAGTAACATACTGACTGAAACAATACATGACAAATATTTTTTACACAATAATCAAACTTACACAGCAAGTTCCCAAAGCTTGGTCATAAATAAATGTATAACAGGTATACTAAACCAACTCTCAACACAATGTAGATACAGTAAAACACATTCTGATTTTGAAATAAAATATGTAGAACCTAATATAATTATAACTTGGAACCTTCCCAAGACTATTTTAAACCAAAATTGTATTAATAGAGAAATTATAATAGAAGGTAACAATATGATAAAAACATTTAATTGTTCCGTTCAATTAGAAGATATATTAATTAGCAACACAATGTTAGATTACACTCAAACTATCTATGTAAATAATAACGTAACAAAACTTGAACCACTAGAATACATTCACACAAAAGAAATAATCGAACAACACAATCAGACGAATAATATCTTTCAAATAATAACACTTACAGCATTAATCATACTAGTTATAATTGTTGCATTGTACTTTATTTATAAATATAAAACTATACCCCAAAAATTAATTGTAAAATTCAAAAATCAAACCCCAGAAAACGAAACTATTATACACCCTGAAACAGAAAACGTTGTACCCCAGGTAAATACCCCTGTATTGTACCCTAATATAAGCGCCTGAGGACAGGCTTTTTTCTTAAGGATGGGGAAGTAACATATCCATTATTACACCCACAACCCCCCATAAGATAACTATAAGCAACATACACTAGTATAAGCTC
This sequence comes from Drosophila erecta, assembly GCF_003286155.1. Taxonomy (NCBI): domain Eukaryota; kingdom Metazoa; phylum Arthropoda; class Insecta; order Diptera; family Drosophilidae; genus Drosophila; species Drosophila erecta. The sequence continues at coordinate 121,085 of NW_020825273.1, forward strand.
ATATACACACATTAATGTATAAACACAAAATATCTAAGTCTAAGCACAAAATGTAATCAAAGAACGAGAGCCCTTCGATTAACCTTGGACACAGCGTCATGTTCCAAAGCCACCCTTTCTCACAGATCGCAAATCGTAAACATAGACACTTGTCGCCTTATCATAAACATAGACACTTGCCGCCTTTATAAACACCGACTCTCGTCCCCTAATCATTTGCATTCGACCACTTGGCGAGCCAACTGAAATAATAAACTTTCGCGATCGGCGCCTACGCCTACGCACTTGTCCCAGGATTCTCCAATTACCCCTATTCTTCAGAAGACTCTCTTCCAACAAGAAAATAGAGGTTTACAACCAAACTCTCTTAAACTTCGCTCTTTGGCTTCCCCAAATTGCCTATAAAACAGCAAGCATGCCTCCATGCAGCAGTTCAGTACTGAGTACGTTATCAACCGCGATAACACCGCTTAAGCCAATTTAACTTTCCAATCTCGTGATAATCAAATGGCTCTAGTTCTTTCCATAAATGGAATTAATAAAAAGGTTTAATAAAATATAAAACTCAATCGTGTGTTTTTTTTATCAAACCCTCGGTCTGAATTCGTAAATATATATAATAATATTTCTTCTTAATCTTGTTCCTATGCGCTGACCGAGGGATGTTGATGAAAATTTTCTGAAGTGTCCATTTTCGATTGACCACTGATGCTAGGTCTTTGCCTTTTTAATGCCGAATTTGGAGCGGTAATAGAACCCAGACTTTGTAATAGTTTCATGGAATTTTGTGCAATTCCCTGAATAACTTTTTGGGTAAGTTCCTGCGCCAGCTGCCGATTATTCTGAATACCATGAAATGTAATAACGCATTCCTCTTGTGCGATTTGTTTTAATCTGCTGACAGTAGTTATCTATCTATCTATCTGGGAGTTTTCGTACTATAATACCTTTTACAGTATTATTTATGGCATTCGTGTATATTTGATTGTTTAATTGATTATTCTCTAAGGCTAATTTGTTGACAATTACAAAACATTTCTGTTCAGTTTCTTCGATGAGCTTACGGACTGATTCTGTGAATGGGGTATTGGAGAGTCGTGTTAGTAACTCTTCGAACGGTGTTTAATTCGGATGTTAATGCTTCCTTCAGCTCAATTCAAGTCCTTGCCGCACTTAGTTTGGGGACTTTGGGGGATCGCCGGTGATCTGCATTTCTTTATCACTATAGAATACATGGGTCTGGCGGATATCCGTCGTTGGGTACAGCTGCAATATGAACTCAATCCTTTTAATGAATGAGCTCAATTCTTATGTCACTCCAGTGAATATAGGCACTTGTCTAATTTGACCGAGTGCTTAGTTGAGGTGATTCTCCGACAGTAACTGCAATTGTTGCACTGGTTCATCTGGCTGTTGCATGTTGGGATGCGTTGTTTGATGTTGTACTGGGGTTTTAAGTTTTGTCACTCCTCGTAACGGTCACGCTTATAGGAGTGGTCACGCTTTCTTAGTCGTATTGAACTTATTTAAAATTTTAACAGTTCTAGTAGCAATCACTCCTTTATGGTGGGCTACCGAGTTGAATTGATTTGAACAACTTTTTAAGCACTGGCTGTATGGCGGATTAGTCACTTCTCGCACACGAAGATTCTTTTGCGGGTCACTATCACTAGGACCACCGACTGGGTCAATAACAAGTTCGCGGTTGCAAGTTCTGAAAAAATATAATTTTTATTTCAAGACAAAAATACAACTTTGAATCGGAGACAATTCACGTCTTAATGGTAAAGTTGATGAATTAGAAAATTACCAAGCAAGGATTTGTGCTGCGTTAGCAATTTGGTTGCTTAGCGGGAATAACGAATTCGGTATCGGCGGATGTTTATGTCTATAGATCAATTGTTAAACGCGGACTTGTCACCAAGGATTTGGGGTCTGACTTATGTGTTGCTATGTAGTTTGATATTGTGTGTGTGTGGTCAAGTGGTACAGTGGTACATATGTACTACATTTCTGTGTGTGTATGTATTTGTCAAGTGGTTCAATAGTACATATGTCACGATATATATGTACCTACGTATATATATTATTATATGTTGGTAATTTTCATAATTAAAAAAAATATATAATTTTTATTAACTGAATAATTACAACTCTTTATTTTTGAAGAACACCGACCTTCTTAATTTAGGTCTTAACCAGAACTCATCTTATTGATTTAGATTGATTGACGTTTAAGCCTTTTTCAAATATTTCGAGCCTTTCGATCTTTTCAAATATGAATTTTGGATCTTAGGTTGGCTTTGGAGTTATTTGCATTTCTCTTGGATTCAAGTGCATTCGCTCTTGGATACAAGTGCTCTTAGATTCATACGATTTTGTTTATTTGAAATTTAAAACTTTTGTTTTCGAGGTTGCGAGTCCGAACTTTGAACGTGGGAACGTGACAATTATGTGAGGGTTTAGGCAAGGAATGTTTAGTCTACCAGTGGGTGATTTGTCTTAATTACATCCTGAATTCATAGGACAGTCTGGTTCTTATCTGGTATTGATTGGGTACATAATGGGTAGTGTGGGGTGTGTTGGTTATGTTATGTATATGCTTAGTAGGCATATGCTTAAGTCAAGGGACTTGAGGTATGTCACTCCCACAACTATTGACTTTGTTCTGTCCTCAGGATAAAAAAATTATTATGAAAATTTAATACATCATTATATTGTTTTCGGGCTGATTGTGTTCTTTTACATTGGTGTTTGATCTCGAATGTTTTTCGTTTTGTTTAGAATATTTTACAATAAGTTTCTTAGGAATATTCTTGAACTTATATGATAGGTACATGGTTAAGTTTATTACCATAATAACGAAGTTGTAACGCATATAATTGGGAATATATTGCGTGCTTTACATGAGCGTTTATTAATTCTTTTTTTTTTGTAGATGGGATATTGGTTCTAATCTTGTAACATTATTAGTAATATAAATCGTTGGCTTAAAATCTGCTAGATTTCTGAAAATATGAATTCATTATTTTGGACTGTACAATTTTTAGTCCTTACAATGTAATTTCCTAATATTACAATTTTGTTGTTAGTACAAACTTGTTTCTAGTAGATTCCATGTAATTAGTATATTCGGTTCTATGTAATTGATTTGAAAATTTTTACGAGTCTTAGTGTATTTACACAGAGTTTCTTCCTGTTTGATTAATAGTCAAATACAATACAATCTAAAAAATAAATAAACAATAGTCAAATATTACTATCTCTGTATCCTTATGGTATACTTGATTGTAGATATAAAACTTATCAAATACTTGCTCAGCTGGAAAGTAACCGTGTTCGTCTTGGTATCCTTAACATTTTCTCTGAGTTTTCTTGTTTCAAGTAATCATGTTTTAATAGTTTCGGGTTAAAGATTCCGAGCTTAGTTAATTGCATACCCAATTTGATATCCTCTATAGATTCTGTGAATTGTTGAAAATTGAATATTAATATCGCGATCTTTTGGTTCTTTTCATTCTCCATTCTGAGCTTGTTAATAATGTGTATTCCGCTGTTGATTACGTCTATAACCATATTTAAGTCTTGGTTTTCACGAAGTTTTCTGAAAGATTATTAATCTTTTTTTTCAATGATAGGGATTGTTTGAAATGATGAATTAATTAATTTGTATTGTACAATTTTTACATGATTAATAGCTGTTTCTGGTAGATTCCAGGTAATCAGTATATTCGGATCAATGTAATTGGTTTGAAAATTTTTATAAGTTCCAGTATATTTACACAGAGATTACTCCTGTTTGATTAATCCAACTTTGCACTTGTCAAATATTGCTTTCTATAAGAAATATTAACTATAATATATAAGTTAACTCAAAAACGAGTTCCAATTAACAATCGTGCGACCCTAAGTACCTTTGTTGACGAGTGTTGCGCAAGCGGATACGCGTGCAGCTCCAAACGTTCTTATCAAAACATTTGTGGTGTTAGCTCTTCCACCTTTGAAAATGAACGTCCCTGTTCGTTCTGGTCGGGTACGTTGATTATGACATGAGTTTCGGCAATGTTGATCTTTCCCCTCGTCTTGATTGTCATTCGGATTAGGGCCAAGATGATAATGATGGTAATATCATGCTTATTTCTCTTATATTTCAATGTTTACAGATGGTTATTTCATTGTATTTATTACAGATTACAATTTTTAAGAAAAGTTTTTCCTTACATTTAATTAAATTTTCGCTTTCTATTTAATTGACATATTGTTCGATTCTAACTGCCTTAATCAATGTCTCGCTGCAAAGTTCGGAATTTCTTATAGGAATTTTTATGACGTATATTAACATTGGAAATTGACATATGGTATTTGATCTGTCTCTAGTACCTTCTTTATCTGTCTGGATTCCTCATCGCCTAATATCAGAGGACTGGTTATTTCGGCTTTTGCCCATTGTACTGTATGGTTGAGATTCAGCATTTCTTCCTTTAGCATTTGGGTCTGGAACATAATGCTGGTGCTCATGTCTCTTTGTGCATTTCCCTCATATATTAGACTGTTGGTAATGCTATTGGTAACCTGAGTAATGTTATTTATTTTATCCGTTAATCCCCTCCTGTATTATATCGAAATCCCTGCTATCTGGAGATCCGGCAAACCATTTCCATGCGCTACCTAACATTTCGATGTGGCTCTTCTCTTATTCTTAACTCTTAGATTGTCGATTAATGTTTGGGATTTCTTAACTTCCTCCTGTGGCGTTGCTGTGGCTCTGATTTTTTCAAGAGTGTTCTGGTATTGTTCAAGATCAATCACATGATAAAATCGAAAAGTTTCTGTCTGTACCTTTGCTAGTCCAGTCGTCAGCGTTACTATTTCGGATTTGATGTAGTTAATTATTTGTACTTCAGCCGTGCATGCAGCCAGAAGAACCCTTAAATGAAGTTTCAGTTTCGTATTAGTTATTGTAAATAACTCTTCCTGTTTCTGTCAATACAGTTGTATTCCTGTCCTCTTTTGCTATTTCCTTTTTGTATCTAGATGACAGCTTTGTTCCCAATCTTCTGTTGTTCTTTACGTAAATTTCGTCTTACAAAGTCATTTGTTTCGTTTTGGAATTCTAAATATTTCTCCTGTTCATTTATTATTTTTTCAAGGGTTTCTTGCCTTTCTGCTTGCTTCAGGTTAGGATCATTTGCTACCTTCCTACCAAAGAATAGATCGACTGGATTTCTGTTAGTAGTAGAGTAAATAGAGTAGTTGTATTTCTGCCTATAAGATCTTTTAAGGAGCTATGGAGTTTTTCTGCCTTTTGACATCTCATGATTTCAGTTAGGGTTGAATGGAAACGTTTGCGCTATGGTAGGGTGGAGTTTTGAACACTTCTATATTACATTTCTCTTGCATTATTCTCATTATTGGACCTGAACTAAGCGATTTTTTATTATCTATTACCACGATTTTTGGTAAAAATTACCAAAATTTCTTAGTACTTCTCCTAGAGGTTGTTTTACATGTTGGGTCGCCCTTGATTTTATGATTTTCGCTTGCGCGTACTTTAGGACAACTTTTTTACAGGTCAAGTACAGGTCGATGTGGACAATATGACCCGGATATTGGGTATAGGTGTTCTCTGTATTTCTGGTTTACTCGGATGTCTCTCGTATCGTGTTCTTTACAGATGCTGCATTCCTTTACGATTTTCTCCATTTTACCTCTCATATTTCGAAATAATAGTTTTCTAATGTTTGCTGTTTATTTTATTTTGCGCTACGATGAGCTCTTTTGTGTTCGTTAATCATTATATTTTCCTGATCCGTTTCGTCCGTCAGGTCAGTTACTATTTTTGATGAAAATCTGGCCCTGAATTGACTAAAATGCTGCCGGTATATTTCCTGTAGGAGGCCTAAAGTGCGTTCGTCCGAGTGAAGTCCATTTATAACAGAAGGGTTTAATCTTTTTTTTTTTAATTTCAACACGTTTTTCCACATCGAATGAGGGTTCCTCTTTGGTATGTCTATGATAGCTTGGAAAAACTATTTCAAATTTATAAGGTGCCTGGTTTCCTATTTTCAGTTTTATTTGATACTTAAAGACGTTTCGTGGCTCCGTAGCCATTGGAATTAGTCTTTCTGGCGAGCTGTTACTACTGTGGACTGTTGCGGTGAGGGTGTTTATTTCATCGTTTGTTTGCACTTGTCCAACTGAACCTTCATATTTGCATCTTCTAAAGTTCGGAAAATTTTACTAATGTCGTTTGCATGCTGTTCTTCTGTTTTGCTAAATATGTTGATGTCGTCTATATAGACAAAGCATCTTACACCGATGTTGTCTCCAAGATTATCGTCTAGTGCCCTCTGAAATATAGAGGGGGCGTTTTTGAGCACAAATGGTAATCGCGTAAACTCATATTTACCCTGATTCACTGAAAAAGCAGTTTTCTCTATGTCGGATTTCCTTAGGGGAATCTGATGGAAACCGCTTTTTAAATCTATAACGGAAAGAACCTGTTTTTTCCTAACTGTGCAAGGACAAAATTAAAATCTGGGATCGGGTACCTATTGGGAATGGTGGCCATATTCAACATCCTATAATCAAACACCATTCTGAATTTTTCTTGGCCCGATGCATCTACCTTCTTAGGTACGATCCATAACGGAGAGTTGTAGAGCGATCTTGATGGTCTTATGACTCCATTTTCGAGTAGCTCCTGTATTTGTTTCCCTACTTCTTTCCAGAGTGCTTCTGGATAAGGATAGTATCTTGAATAGATCGGATCGGTGTTAGTACTTTTAATCGTTGCTACCACTTTTGTTGTAAACGTTAATTTTCAGTTTGGGTCACTTAAATGTTTTGGGAATTTTGTGCAGGTCTTTTCCATTATTTGTTTTTGAGTGTTATTGGCGTGTTCTAGTCGGAGATTGTTTACTTCTCGCGAGGGTTGTTGATTTAATTTAATTTTTAGTTTGTTTGCTATCATTATGAATCCTTGTCTTGAAAATATGTCTATTCCTATTTCTCTTATTGTGTCATTTCCTATCAGCGCCTCAAAGAACTCGAGTCTGGCAAGAGACAAAATTTGACATTACTCTTTTTGAATCCGAACGGGTTGGCTATTACGTGGTGAGTCACTAAAACGGTGCCACCAACAGATCTTACATGGAAAGGTTTTTCATTTTTTTTTTTTGGATTTATTGCATATTTTGGGTGTATGTAATTTTATTCGAGCCTGTGTCTATCAGCAGTTTGATCATTCTTCGCTCACCGATTCTACAGTTTATGTACGGTAAGGAGGAGGAGGTTACTCTAAAAAATTAAGATCAACGAAGTCGGATTCCAATGGTTCGTTGTTGTCTAGCTCTTGTTCTTGATCATATTCTTGTGCCTCACTATATTTGGAAGCTGATGCTCCCTCAACTTCAGATACATATTGTTCTGCGTTTTCCAGGTATTACTGTTCGTCCACAGTTGTCACATGGAAGTTCCTTTGTCTTTTGTCAGTCTGTCCAAATGTCTGCTGTGCCAATGGTCTTTTAGTTACGGTGTCATAAAAAACAGACCTCATGTAGTTTATGCGTCTTGTCTGCATACTTTGATCTATATCCATTGGTTCCGGCCGCGCTTGGGGCTTAGGAGCCGATGGGCGTGGAGGGGGTGCCGAAAAGTGGTTTCCCTGTGATTGGTTACTACTTCTGTAATATTGCCGTTCTTGCTGTGGTGGGTTATAAGCTCATCGAGGAGTTTGTGGCATATAGGCCAATTGGGGAAAGAACTGTTGCCTAGATGTTTGAGAGTTTGTTTGTATGTTTCTTCTTGGCAAGGGTGGTGCTGGTCCAGGAGGACCGTTGAATTTTCTCGAATTATTATTGGCGTTATTGATTCTAAACTTTTGATTTTCTAACTTCTCACATAACTGGAGAGCCGATGGAAAGTCATCTGGTTCTCTGGATCCCAATACTCTTGATAAGTCGCCGTTGAGACCTCTAACAAAGGTCTTGTCTCGATAATTCTTAGCAAAAAGATCCATTGAATCTCTGTTCATTTCCATACATGTAATTTTATTCAAAATTAGCGACATGTGAGTATAGACGCGATGATAAGATTCTGATAACGTCTGATTGCCCTGTATTAGAGACGTCATTTGGTACTCGAGTGTAGGGACATCTCGTTTGTCAGCGTAATGAGTCGTCAAGCATTTCGAAATAGCCGTCCAGTTTAAGGGGGTTTGATATGATTCTAAGACCGAGTCAGCATATTCCACGATTTTGTTCCTGATGACGTTAAGAATCCCATAGTACCTAGCTGAGCCGGCTGTTGTTGAATACATTTGCAAGATTCTTTCTACACGTTTTTTCCAAAAACTGAATTCTTCTGCTTGTCCTAAATATTCCCTAAGGCACTTTACTACATCTGGAATTCTGTACAAATTGTTCATGTTATTCCCCTCGATGTTTACTGGTTGGTCTACAAATTGAGGGACCCCTGGGTTTAACCTATCCTCTATCATTCTCTGAACCATTACCCGTATTTCATCCTGCAGATCAGCCATATTAATGGGAAGGACTTGATTCTGATGCTGGTTTGCAGATGCGTTGAAAATGGGGGGGTATTACAAGGTTATT